>NW_010552383.1:349-10999 GCF_000687285.1 Phaethon lepturus | reverse complement strand
TCAGCAGGAGGTCCTTGAAAAAAACAGTTGCCAATGATCTGCCCTACCAGAGCAAAGATATGTGTGAACGCTAATGAACACTTTCTCTCTAAGGAAGGTCACTGCTGGGCTGGGCCAACCCTGCACTCACAGGGGAGCCCATCCCAGAGTCATTGCTGGAGGCCAAATGCCTGAAGCAGTGTGGGAAGATCATGGGCATCAGCTGCCCCATACAGATCACTCTGCCCCAGCATGGAGAGGGCCATGCGGAGGGTGCTCCAGATGTTGTCAGACATAGCTCCTTGCTGCCCCCGTGGACCTCGGCTCTTCTGCTGCATGTGCAAAGCCTCTAAGAAGTGCTCCACAGCCTCACTGTCAACATGAGAACATACACATGCTTACTGGAGAAGATGTACATTTCATACTCCCTCCCCCATTTGCTTCTAAAGTACTTCCCCTCAAAAACAGTTTCCTCCTCTTTACCAGATCCTGCCCCACTCCAAAACCATCAGAGATGCCCCTTTTCCCTCTTAACAGAAACTGAAGTCCGGATGGCCCCTACTCCAACTGCATCTGCATGACACACTGTTCTCAGGGCAGAGTACATGCGCTCACTCTGTTCTCCTATGCCAAGGGAAGGCTGCAGGCAGTGTGGCGCTGCCCTAGTAACCTATCACAGTCCCTCTCCCACAAACACATGCACACTCATGGGTCACAGCAGATCTGTCCATCCTATGCTCACCGGTGGGCACCTAAGTTGATGCAACTGATGCCCAAGTTGTAGCGAGAGCGGATGTATCCTGGCTGGAGCTCCAGTGCCCGACGATATGCAGCCACAGCTTCCTCACTCCGATTCCCATTGGCCAGGGTGGCACCAAGCTTGTTCCACAGAAGATGGTCCTGGAGCAGGGGGCAGAGAGAAAGGGCTGAGATAAACTGAATCTTTTTAAGCTCCAAGCCAACCCTCCCTTCCCCATGCATCAGTCCTATTACTCCACTCCAAAAATGTACCTCTCATACAAGCAGCACCTCCACCCAAACCTTCACCCACAAACCTCCAGGTACATCCAGCATCCACAGTCTGCCCTCTCTTACATTGGGGCGCACACTGAGTGCAGCACTGAAGCAATCCACAGCCTTCTCGTACTCGCCACTAAGGTTGAAAAGGACACCCAGGCCACACTGAACATCAGCATCCACAGTTGAGGGGTTGCTGCGCACAGCTGCTAAGAACAGCTCTTTCACCTCCACGAACAGTGAGCTGAAAAAGCACAGAACAAAGACACTGGTGTACTATAGAGCAAGCTGACCTTGGGTTGCTCCCTCTGCTCCTGCCTGGACCGGTCACAACCCTCCAAGAAGCCTTTCAGCTGAAGGCTGAAATTTATAGCCCCAACTCACTCAGACAGCAGGGAACCTAGGACACGCTTGGAAGGTCCCAGGTTTGTCCCTGAGACACTCTCCTCTGGTTCCTTCTCCAGCAAGTGTGCATAGTCCGGTTTATGGCGTAGCCAGTCCCGCAGGGTCTCACATGCCTGCTTCTGCAAGGACTCGTTGGTGAAGCTGACCGCTAAAGCCATGAGTGCTGTGAGGTTTCCAGGCTGCAATTCCAAGCACCTGCAGGTCAAAGAAAGAAAAATTAATACAGTAATAAATCAGTCTGTGAGACATCCAGATACAGGAGGTAACATAATCAAGACGGAGCACACCATGCTAGCCATACAGTCCTTGTAGCATTATGCACTAGACAAGGAGCCATGCTTAGCTTCTGCAACACTCACTGTCTGAGGGCACTGATTGCCAAAAGCTCCTGTTCATTCTCTGCTTGGGTCGTTCCCAGATATTGCCAGGCCTGGAGAAGATAAAGATGCACAAAACTCAGACTTCACATCCAGAGAAAAAGATCAGCTGATAAACCACAGACACAAGAGATTAAATCCACTGTATTATCTCACACATTTTCAGACTGAGAACAAATATATGCAAGTATACACATTAGCCACAAATAAAAGTTCCTCTCAAAAGACTGTCCTGGTTTCAGCCAGGGTAGAGTTAATTTTCTTCACAGAAGCTAGCGTGAGGCTATGTTTTGGATTTGGGATGAGAAAATGTTGATAAGGTGCTGATGTTTTGAGTTGTTGCTGAGTAGTCAAGGACAGTCCAGCTTCTCGTGCTGGCCTGCAGCGAGCAGGCTGGGGGTGCACGGGAAGCTGGGAGGGGACACAGCCAGGACAGCTGACCCAGGCTGGCCAAAGAGATATTCCATACCATATAACGTCATGCTCAGTATATAGAGCTGGGACAAAGAAGAAGGAAGGGGTGGAGGGACATTCGGAGTTATGGCGTCTGTCTTCCCAAGAAACTATTACGCGTGACGGAGCCCTGCTTCCCTGGAGATGGCTGAACACCTGCCTGCCCATGGGGAGTGGTGAATGAATTCCTTGTTTTGCTTTGCTTGCGTGCGCAGCTTTTGCTTTACTTATTAAACTGTCTTTATCTCAAACCATGAGTTTCCTCCTTTATCTCAACCCACAAGTTTTCTCACTTTTACGCTTCCGATTCTCTCCCCCGTCCCATCGTGGGGGAGTGAGCGAGCGGCTGCGTGGTGCTTGGTTGCTGGCTGGGGCTAAACCACGACAAAGACATATAGGTTTTATGGCACATAGGTCCTCAAGGCCAATAAAACTGGCATTTTTATAGTGAGAAAAAGTGAATGTCTACCTGGAGATCTATCAAAAAGCAGCTGTTGGCAGTTTTACACTTTTAAGTCACAGAATCACCACTTTTAACTTCTAACTGTGGTCAAGCTGCAGAGGACAGAGGGAAAAGCAGATCTCTTATTTCCTAAGAACAAAATGGCATAGCAGCAGTGATAATAATAATGAGACCCCCAAGGTAGGCAGCTGTATACATGTGTGCAGTGGTCCACTAGCAAGTGATAATCTTGGGGAGATGACCATCAGACCTGAAAGTAAGCACTGTTATTTTCCTGAATCTTCAGTCGTCACGACACCAGTACATGAAAACCACCTCCATCTCCAGGCTGCTGACACAGGGAATATTTAATTAAGGCACTAAATCCAAAGACCCTGTTCACTTTATGTTGATAACCACACCCCTTGCTCAAAAATAAGCTATATAGTTGGCAGGATGTCAGAGCATAAAGTACCTCCTTTTTGAATGAGTCACAAAATGCAGTATCCACTGTCTCAAGGAGGAAATTGTTTCATTAGCAAAGACCCAGACACACTGCACAAGCCACCACAAGGAAGAGGCAATCTACTGTCTCAAACCTCCAATACCTCACCATATAGCTAGCTGCAATTCAAGAAGAGCTGACCACTGATAACTGCATAGTGTTCTGCAGGCAAAAGAGCTAAGGTAAAATTGTGATCTGGACCAAAGCAACCATGACATTTCCCTCCCAGCAATTGTTCGAGTCTATTCGATCACTGTACCATTTGTGAAGTCTTGACTTCTCCTGTACTTTCTGCAGAGCCACAGTAGAATTCAGAATGTTTTCAATACAGCTAGCCAGAACTGGCCCAGGATTTCTTCCCCTAAGGTTTCAACTACCTCTCCATTATGTTCAGCCTGCAGCTCACACTGCCAATGAGAAAAGGGTACCAATTCTAAAGGAATACTAGAAACACCTTTTGACCACTTTAAAGCTAAAGTAGGTCTCCAAAATCTCTGCTTACTTTTCATCTACTCCCAGTACCCTAGAAAGTTAGATGCTTGTATTCCAGAAGCCAAGAACCCCTGTTCCGAGAAGTCACTCTCATCTAAACCTCAGGATTAACAAAATTAGGTATTTCCAATTATAAACAATTAGCAGGGCTTGATTCAGACACACTGAGAATTCAGCATCCCTGAGTCCTTGAGGCTTCTCAGGGATAGACAACATGGATGTTCTCCTCCTCCAGAAATGGACAATATGGGTGTATTTGCATTCTTCCCCTTCCTCCTGATAATATCCATGTCTCTACTGCTGGAGAAAGGCACACAGACTATTCCATTTCTCAATCCATCCTGCAGAAGCTGAAATGCTTTATGGAACTAATTATTCACTGAATTAGAAGCTGCAAATTTGTCTTCAGTATAAAAATCATTCTCTGGCTCACAGCTTCAAATGAAGACTGTGAAGACAACCAAGCCATCTCTCTAAATCCTTCTGTGTTACATCTTCTCCTGGCATCTACATGGAAGACTTAACCAGAACCTCTAGACTAACAAGCTGCTTAGAATTAGTGTTTAATACAGATATCGAAAGCAGTTACCATCTGCCATAACCATCGCCAAACTTGCAATCCCAATAAAGACTTCCACAGAAGCAACTTAAGAGGTGAGAACTCCTTGTCTTGGCTCCATACAGAGTCTCACGTGCTCTAAAGATTTTACACAGCTCTCGGCCAGAGTCTTTGTGCTTTTTGTAACTGACCTTAGTCATAAACCTCCCTGCCCGCAGCCCTCCTGGGGATTCACATACATCAGCTACATACCCAGAGCCACAGAAATATTAGGTATTTTCACACAACCTGCACAGCTCCTAACACTGACGTGAGTTCTCTACACACACCCTGTCACCTTACAAGGGAAGGATACAAGAAGCAGGACACTTGGCCAAGGCCTGTTATCTCTGCTCTCACTCACCTCCATATGATCTGGCTTCTGTTGCACTGCAGCCTCAAAAAGTAAGACAGCATTGGGGAGATCACCTTCCTCCAGGCGCTTACGCCCCTCTTCAAATGCATCTGGGTGATATCTCATGGGATTATCTTCCTCAAACTGGTATCCCTAGCGGGGAAGACAGACAGGGACTAATGCTAGGAGACAGACTTAAGAAGAAAAGAACTCTGTACTAGAAAAGAACTCTCTACTAGTACAGCACAGTCTAATCTTACTGCGTCAGAAACACTCAAACTGCAGACCAGCCAGCAGTTCATCCTCTCTGCTAGGATGTAAGAGATCAGAGAACAATGGCTCTTCTTCCTGCATGCTCTGTGCTGAAAAATTCCCCCCAAATAGACCTGGAATAAGTTGCAACAGACTAAACATCTGGTGTGGGTCACATCAGCTTGGGGGTGTGGGGCAACACCACTTGCACTCATTGCAAAGAAAGCCAGCATTAACTGGTATTTGGTGTCAGACGAGAACTAGACAGTATTTGCAGACAAACACAAGTGAAAACAGTATTGCTTAACCCCTAGCTGATCTGGGATGAGTGTGCAAGTGACAGCAAAAAATCAGTGCGAGAAGGAATCCTAGCAGCATTTGTGGTCTGTGGAGCTCACCTGCAAGGCAGACTTACTGCCAGTGTCCTCAAGGCAGTCCATCACAGTGCTAGGGCTGACAGACCCTGTTCTCTGTTACCTTGTCATACGACGAGGAGCTGAGGTCTTCATAATCAGAAAGCCACGGGTGAGCCTCTGCATCTCTCTTGGCCATCTCCTCCCATTCTGCCTGGAGTTTGTCCCAGAAGTCCACATCTGACTGAAGGGAAAACAGAATGTGACTAGAGTACCTCTAGCTCAACCATAAACTGAGCTCTAGACAACCCAGAACACACCCTCTTAAATGTTTCTAGCCCTCCTCACAGCATTCCAAGGAGAGACGTAACCCTACCATGGGCTCTCAGTTGGTACCCCAGCCATCCTCCTCCATCAGCTTTACCTCCACAGCAGTCTTTGCCTGCTCAAATTCCGTATCAAGAGTTGACATGTTCCCAGATCGTGCAAATTGATCCACCCAGGCATCGGATGCCCCCTGGGAGTTTGGAAACAGAAAACACCTTTCTTTTTAGAATTTGACAACTTCAAGGCACATCCCAAAACAGCAGGAGGGTCTGTGATGAACCCTCCTCCCCATCAGCAAGAACTGATGGTCCGTACATTTGAAAAGAGTTCATTTGGATATCCCCTTCCTCCCAGGTGCTACAGGAGATGAGAAAACTCACACTGCCCAAATACCTTCCCAGCTTCTGGCTAGACTCTGCTAAGAAGAGTCCAACAGCCCCTCCCTCATCTCCCCCAGCCTAGTCATTAGTAGAATATTGCTGAGAGTTGGACTTGCCATTCTCCCTCGCTCCACAGACTGTGCACTGTGGCAAAAAGCTTTCCTCCTTCAGAGCACATAGGGTTGGGGCTCCTACCTGCTGCTGTATAAACTCAGCTGCCCATTGCTCTGCCTGATCTTGGTCTCTGTGGGTCACCTGATTAGCTTCGATCGATACCCTCCCATCTCCGATCTGGCGGACAAACTTTAGGAACTGTGGCAGAGAAATGAAACAAGGGTGGAGCTGGGCAGACGCTTTGCCAACAAGCCCTCTGCCCATACCCCTCTCCTTCACTAAGAGGATTTCTCTCTGCAGCACAAAAGGCCCGAAAAGGTAGGGAGGACAGGACTTCAGAGTCATGTGGTAGAGATGGATAATAACTAGAGTGGATTGTAGGGTTCAGCTTCTAGGAATCAGGGAAAAAATGGAAACACGGGACAGCAGGAGGCTTTATTCCTTTACCGTCTTCCCCCTTCTCAATTCCCCACACCCCTTATTCACACTACACATCTGTCAGCCCCAGTCAGGGAATTTCTTACCTCAGAATTCTTGAGTTTTGGATCATCCACTTTAGAGAGAAAATCACTAACAGTTTGCTTAAGATCATCCTCAGGTTGATATTCCTCATACCTGTGTTCAAAGGCAGTAAAAGGAAAAGGGATAGTTTGATACTAGGCAACAGTGAACTCTTTCACTAACAGTGGTCTACACAATGGGCCAGACAACAGTATTGAGGGATACACCCCCTTCTCAAAGACTCCAGGGTTCTCCTAAGTGATTCAGTACCTTCATCCATCTGCAAAAATTTCAAATTACTACTAGGCTAACTATGCAAGTGACTGACACAAACAGTAGCAGAATTAAACAATTATAGTGACAACACAGCTCTGCAGAACAGTCTGGATTCCTTGGCAAGCTCACATGCTAACAGACATTGCAAGTTTTAGCACTACCGAAAGCAAGGTCATATATCTAAGAACAAAGAAAGTAGGTTATGTTCACAGAACAGGAAGAGTGTCTCGGAAAAGCATCAACTCTGCAGAGGATTGAGGACTCATAGCAAGCACACAACTCAATAAGTTGTCTCGCTTACAACGGGATAGGACCAGTTCCAGGTGTTACCACTACACTGTCTTGGTGAAGTCTTTGGAACTGCGGCAATAACTCAATAATGTCCGTATTTGCAGAAAGGTATCAGAAAAGGCAAGAGCCAGGAGGAAGGAGAATCCAAATATGAAAGATCTAAGAAGCCCAAATTGCTTGCTTGTGTTTTGCTGCTTTAATTGAAAAACTTGACTGTAATCAACAGGTACCTATACAGAGAAGATCTGTAGTAATAGACTGCTCTTTAATATACCACACAAACACATGAAAATAAAGACTGAAAGTCTGAATCTAGAAATACACAGAGGAAAGGTTGGATGTGGTTTGCCAGATAAGGATAATAAAATTATGAAAATTTACAACTAGTAGAGTCTAGTACTTGAGATCTGTAAATCTAAAAAAGCATCTGTTGTAGAAGAAAGTTCTGCTTGATTAGGAGTTCTTGAACTCACCCCTGAAATCACTTTAAGGAATTTTGCATTGGGCATGAGATTAAGTTAGCCTACATATCTTCCTGAAAGTAGAAAATAGAAAAGCTAGGTTCTCTTAAAAACTGAGTTTCCAAGCATTGCTTCCTCTTTCCTCTGAAATCAAAGGCCTGAGAACACCAACCTAGCTTAAACGACTCAAAAGCCTTCAGGCCATAGCAGATTTCTACCACCTATCCAAATTTAACCCACCCAAGTGCCTGGCAGCAATAACTAGTCTTCAGAAGACAGACTCACCATTTATCCACTAAAGACTGGTCTTCCGATTCCCCAAGCCACAGTTTCTCTTCTGACTGCTCTAGGTATTCTTCTGCCCACTTGGCAGGAGACACAGACAGCGGATCTGCATTGGACATCAGGAATGAAAAGAAGAATGCCTAAGATAAGCAGACCATCACTCAGATTAACTTTAGATTTTGCTCTCTCCACTTTACACATGGTTAGCTAACATACAGACAAGACCTCTTCAAGCAAAAATTGTTTAAATTGTTTCTTCTAATTTTGTTTATTCTGATCTAAAAACCAAGCCTTGGGTTCAGATTGTGTACAGATGCCACTGTGGTGCCAATAACCTTATAACCTTCTACTTTAATTTCACAATTTATTTATCTGCTCCATGTGAGATACTATGTAGGTCAAGAAAATTAGCAATGCGTTACAAGTCTCTGTCAAAAGCATAGCCTACAAAGCACTAGGTTTTCATCAGAACTTTCTCAAAGACCTTTGTAAGTGCTGATTTATATTCCCAGAATCATAAAGAGTGAAGGTCAAAGAATGGCACTACCTGGCTCTCTACAGTGGCCACTCCTGAAGAAGAGAATAGCATCTACTTAAATCTTACTCATAACTTCCACATTAGGTCACGGATGGTAACAGAACCCTATTCGAGCCCCAGCTCTATACACAATACAGAATGTCTTTTCAGATAAACTACTGGCTTCCTTGAAACAGAAAGCAGAACAGAATGTTCCTTTGGGCCAGGAACATTCACTTTGCACGTTTTCGAAGGTGCAACATCCCTCTACTGCCATAAAACTGACAAAAGGTATTTGGCCAAGGCACACTGAACAATATTTACCTTTGTACCAAAGGCAAATTTAGCAATTAGGGAATTAGAGAATATGTAAGCAAGAAGCACTATGAGACCATCTCCAGAATTTGCATCAGTTGAACCATAATTTTTACAAAAGCAGTTTGAATAGCATGCTTCTCTTAAGTTCTTCAAGTAACCTAAGCTAAAAACAAAAGACCCTTACACCTGCATAAAAGCTTTCACACCACATTGTTCATAATTTGACTAAGTCATTGCAAAGCAGCTTCCCCCCCATTAAAGCTATTACAGGAAACACTGACTGTTGAGCCCAAAGCATTACTCCAATTTCACATTCAGTAATTCTCCACTATACACAGGCATGTGACTGGGCAACATCTTGACAGTGATTCCAAAAGGCATCCTTCACCTGTCACTTCAGCAATGAACTCTTGTGACCAGTCAGCCTCATTGTAATCTGAAGAGACATCACCAGCACTATCTGCTGCAGCCAAGAATTCCTGGGTCCAGTTTTCAGACAGTGCCAGGGCTGCCACACCTGGAGCTACAAGAAGAAAAACACAGAAGTGAAGATTGGAGGACTCAGAGGCATCATTTACGTGTTCCAGGCTAGCTCTCATCATCTCAGATCTTTCCCTTTCTCTTTGTTAGAATAAAATCACAGAACGATTACACTTGGAAAGAATCTCTGGAGGCTGCTAGCATTTTCACAGCAGGTTAACACTAAAGCTAGAGATTAGGTTGCTCAGGGCATTCATCAGGTAACTTCTGAACTTGTCCAAGGCTGGCAATTCCCTTAGCCTCCCTAGGCACCTGTTCCAGTACTGAACCACCCTCCAAGGGAAGAAATTATTCCTTAGAACTAGTCAGTTCCCCTTTCTGCAAGTTGTGTCCACTGCCCCTTGCCCTTTTGCTGTGTATCACTGTGAAGAACCTGGCTGTAGCTGCTGAAGACAGGAACTAGACACTCCATCCCCCACCCTCCCTGTCCCTTAGACTGCTCTTTCCCAGGATGAACAAACCCAGTTCCCTCAGCCTTTCCTCTTACACCATGTATTCCAGTCCCTGAAAACCTTATTCATCTCCACTAGACTTGTTCCAGTATGTCGGTGTACTGGGAAGCCTAATTCTGGAAACAATACTCCAGATACAACCTCGAACTGCTGAATAGATGGGAACCACCCTGCCAGAAGCTTAACCGTAACACCGAGACCTTTTCCAGCTCTCCATCTACGTTAGCTCCCCTCACCTCGCTGAGGGGCCTGACGGAAGCTTGACTGTTCAATCTCTTGCATCTCAGCCAACAGGTCATCCATCTTAAAGGTCTGGGGTGCACGGGGCAGTAAAGGGGCATTCTGCTCTTGCAGGAACTCTCCAACCAGCTGCCAAAGGCAGAGATGCATTACAAACATAGCATAGAAGATGAACAGGCAGAGCCATGGAGCATGACAGAAAGAAATGGACTTGTCAGAAGGAAAGATTAATATCAGGTAAGGGGAGAAATAGCAAACAGTGTTGATGAGAAAAGCTGTAAGGAGATGCATCAGTCTGTTCTTACCTCATCTTCAGTGGCCACTCCCAGTGGTTTGGATACCTACAGGGAATAGTGGGCAATTGTCCCAAAGGCTTTGACCTCATACCCCTCTCCACACACACCCCATGACCTGATTAGTTTACATCTTCCTCCTTCTTGAGCTTAGGCTGTCAGCATTTTCTCGCATTAGCTGCCTACTTATGCAGAAGCTAAAGGTGCAGGAATACCTTGAGTGATACCGTCCAACCCCGCTCCCACCACATTCTGGGTTAGGGCCTGTGACAATAACGCATACAGGTACCAACATACTCTGAATGACCATAAACACAGCTTCCTCAGGCAGACCCTTACCCCACAACCCTGTAGGACAAACTGGGTGACCCCATGGCCTCTGTCCCCAGAAAAAACAGCCTATCTGTACCAACAGTCCCCCTGCGCT
>NW_010552383.1:0-324 GCF_000687285.1 Phaethon lepturus | reverse complement strand
CCAACAGTCCCCCTGCGCTGCTCCCCCCACCCCCCCCTTCAGCCTATCCCGTGCTGACTGACCCAGCCGCGGGCAGGCCCAACATCCAGCCCCAGCGCAGAAAGCAGAGCAAGCGGCAACACTCACGGCTGCAGCTCCGGGAGCCCCAGGGGCCCTCCCTGCCGCAAGGCTTTGTCCTGGGTGAAGTGGCTAGCCAGCTTCATGAGGGGGTTGGAGCCCCCGCACTCCGGTTCCACCAGCTCCCTCATGGCCATGGCGCCAGGCAGGGAGGGAGGGAAGGAGGGTCGGCGCCAAACCCCACCGGGCCTGCACCTGGCCCCAGGG
>NW_010552382.1:45883-57836 GCF_000687285.1 Phaethon lepturus | reverse complement strand
CTAGTGTTTCTGTGATTCTGTGATTCTTTGGTCTAGAGAGTAATTCACTGGTATCTAATATTAAAAGGCTGTATTTAAGATAGCAAAGAGCAAAATTGTCACAGGCAACATCTTCAGATGAATGACTATGTCTTTAATTTTTAAGTTTCTGGTGTTTTATTGCTGTTTGAACTGAATTTCCAATCTTCTTCCAAGCTGAAGCTTCCACATAGCAAGATAAAGAATTTATTTTGTTGTGATGTGTAAGATATTTTAGAAACGACAGCTAAAATGATGGGTTTTGTTGTCACCTGTATTTTAACAGACCCTGTCTGGAATAGATATTGCACAAATGAAACTATTTTGTTCATTTAACCACATGTATTTAGGCATACAGAATTATAACAATCCTTTACGCCTGATAAAGTGATAAGCTCTCTTAAAAACAACTGGAGCTGTGGTGAACTTTGGAAAACAAGCCCCCTAAAGCTTGTAAGTTTTATTGCCATTTTCCAGGTGGGATCATAAGGAAAAGGGAGGCCTTAAAATGGTGGAAGTAGCCACAGCACACTTGAAATTTGAAAGCACAGCAGTCACTAGAAATGTCACGCTATGGTGAAGATACAAGCCAGAACAACAGTCTTGCATCTCTTTTAAATATGAAATGTGAACTTTCAGTAGGTGCGTCTTGGAGGAGACATGTCAAGCAGATCAAGTGCCTAAGAAACAGAGGTAGAGAGAATGCTAAAGACGGAGAAAAGTGTATTATTATTCCAAATTCAGGACAGATTGTGAATCTGCTATCAGTTGTGTAAGACGTGTTAATAAAAGGCACTTTTTTGATTTATAATTATATACAACATATAAATATGAAGCAATGGTTTTCCCTTCCTCCCCTCCATCTGAGAAGGAAGATAGTGGCTACGAGAAATTGTGAAGAGGTTATTAAAGCAAGACATTCAGACATCCTCCTGGAGCTGCTAGATGACTTCTGGGTCCTGAGTCATGTTTCCACCTCTTCCTGAGTGTGAATTGCTGCGGATAACCAGAATCCAGCCAGTGCTTAAATCCCAAACCCCAAGTGTAGGTGTCCCACATAGGAACTGAAGCGCAGGTGTGCCTCACCATTCTGCGTGCACTATATCCACTGGTAGCCCAGAAAACAAACTGGCCATCTTCTTTCTGCTGAACTGCTTGTACAATCCTAATTTTTGTAATATCTGACTGATACCCTATCATTAATGTCAGGTACTTATTTCCCATTAAAGATCCCAAAGTTGTGAGCAAAGACCCGAGGTGTGGAGGGGTGGGGCAGTTTATTCAGGGCTACATAGGAAATCGGTGGTTGAACAGAAATTGAGTCTCCTGACTCCCAATTTCTAATGTACAAGTGGTAGTGCACAACGCAAATTTTACCAAACATAGCAAGTTGTCCTTCCCTGCACCAACTTTGTGACCAAACACACACAGTTTGATCCAATGCTTCCTGGCTGTGGCAGGTCCCATATGCAGATCATCCTAGGATATTTCTGAAGGACTGGGCCTGCTGTAGGTGCTTCGTATTTCTGCAAACAGCCTTGCTCCCTGCTCAGGAGAGGAGCAAACAGGAAAAATGGTGGTTTAGATTAGTTTGATGCTTCCAAAGCATGAGGTCCACAAAGCACAGTGTCTGATCCCGTCACCATGTTCATATGTGTATATATATCCAAAGGGTCCCTTGCAGAGCAAGAAGACAGCGAGCTGAGAGATTCCATGAAAATATGCAAAATGATTTTTTTTTCAAAATATGCAAAAAAAAATCAGTTTCTAAGAGAAAATATTTAACAATAGTTTTTCTGAAAACTTTCAGTTTTCATGCATTTTGTGTTATTACAAGATCTGGAAGATACTGGCCAGGAAGAGAAGATAAACTGCAAAATCTGTTGTTGAGCTTGGGAGGGAGGAGCACAAGAAAGTCACTGCACTTTGATGTGTTTTTATGGTTCACTCTAAGAGATTTTTGTGTGTAAATAATGTAGCTGAGATCACCCAGAGTAAAATAAACCTTCTCCTTCAGATGCTCTGATTTCCTTCAAGAGCTATTTGTGTATGCGTGTGTGTGTGTTCCTGTATAGCTGAGAATAATCAGTGAACTCAAACACTTTCAAACACATTGAAACAATACTTGAGAATTATTCCTGAGCCCCCCAGAGTGTTTGGTGCTTTACAAAACAGAGGAAGGCCTTACTGCTACTTCTAGAGCATTTTGTCATATTGTCTACATTACAGAAATTGAGAAATCTAGCTGCTTTAGGGCCTGGTGTAAAGAGGTACAACTTTGTTATCATCATAGGGATATTCCCCATCTATGTCAGATGAGGATCAGGTACAAAGACGTCACTTTTTAAATTGATGGGTTTTACATTTACTCCAGTGTCTTACCCTGACTCGGTCAACTATAATGAAAGAGGAAAACCACAAATATGATATTTGGAAGAGATGCTATTGCTGTTCCACCGATCTGATTGGGCAGGGCTGTTTCAGCACATAGCCTCAGTTATATCAATGGCTGCAAAATTCAGAAGGTATTTGGCATGTCTCAGTGAGTGGCAAAGAGTCATTGCTTCTTTGTGATTACTTCAGTCCACAAGCCACACTTTAATGAGCCAGCACAAACTTTTAGGAGCATTGACAGTTCTACATAGCTCTTTCCTGACCTCTACAGTGTATTTGACACCACTAAAGGTTTGGCAATAAATAGTCAAGGGGTGATTCTTATGAAAATGTTATGTTCCCCCATCCCAACCTATCTTTATTCTGAGACTAAACTGCCATTTCCATTAATATCAGTCACAAACTTTGAGGGTAGACCTGCATTTTGTGTTTCCATAACTGACTTTCCTGAGTCAGCTTCCAAACTAATGCAGTCTACACTTGTTTGCAATGGGGCTAGGTGGTGATTAGGTCTGTTGATCTGAGGTTAGACCACAATTCTTTCACAAATGGGAATCTTCTTGGTCATCTCTCCCCACTCAGAGAGGGCACTTTTTTGAAGAAGGATTTGCTGGGTTGGTAGAGAACCTGCCATTCACTACTCTCAAACAGAACTGTCCCTGTTTGCCATCATCCCTTTTTCAAGCCAGTGCTGTCAGTTACATTAGCTATTTCCTGAGCACTGCTTTTATCCAATAAAGGAAAAACAAATAAACAGATGAGAAACATGTTAAGCAATCTCTCTCTGTTCACTTCAGTAAAGCATAATGGAACAACTGTGTAAATAAAACTGTCATTTTTATAGACCTCAAGCCAACATAGCTCTCAAGTGCACCAGGTTCTGGGGGTTGTGGTTCCACATTGTAGCGGCTGCAACCTGTCCTTTTGCATGTCCAACATGACAAGAGTTGACCACAGAAGGAGAGACTCACCCAAGAACATTAGTACCTGCTCTGGGAACCAGACAGCATGAGTTTCCAGTCTCTGTCAGTTGTGGTGACTGCTGCTTCTATTTCCATGCACTTCAAAGCCTTATTCTTGAGTAAGGTCTTATACCATACCTTAGAACAGCATTCTTCTGTTTTCCAATAAATTATAGGTTTCACAAGCCCATTTGCAGTGTCCAGGGAACTTTGTCACCCAGCGGTAAGGCAAAACATAGCTACTGAATGTCTTTGATATCAAGGATAAATATGGCATGGTTTTGGCTTTGGTTCATCAACTTTCCAAGTGGTTATTAAAGGGCAGTTTCCTTCATGTACCACACATAGGACTGAAAAGTTTGAACTTGGTGCATCAGTAAACATTCATATGGAACAAGTAATGGATAAATTGTCATCTCCTCTAATGACTGACTAGTCTAACACAACTGTCTTTGAAATATGAGAGATACATGTATGGAGTATTTTTGGTTGCACATGACAGAGCCTTTTGAAAATGTTTTTCCTCTCAGACTGAGACAGTATCCTTTGAATGAGTTTTATGAGTAAAAGCTATACTGACTTCATTATGGAAACACTGATAGTCTACAACTGGATGCTTTTGGTGAAAAAAAGCGCTAACCGCTTTGGCAGGAGTTAGCTGGATTGGGAGCTGTGAGGTACGTTACCCAATCAACCTCTTGCATCTGGTCAACTGACATCTTATCCAACAGTGCTATAGGTGAGCTAATAAACAAAGTATTATCTTTATACTTGTCATTCACTGCTATTAACAGTAATAAATTAATTAATTGATCCCTGATTAGCTGATTTGTGATCACTTTGTGGTAGGCAACAAAGACAACAATCAGAACTTAAATGGTTACCACGTCATTTCATGCTTATTTTTGTATTATCATTTGGCAGAATGTTATGTACCAATTTAAAACAGCTGGTCCAAGTGAGTTAAACCAGTTTAATATCCGGGATATATCACCAAGGGGATTACTTATTAAATTATAGGAAGTGATCTTAGATTTCAATAGTGGTTTATTATTCAAAATTGTTTTGCCTTACAACAAATTGTAGTTTTTGACCTCAGAGTTTGTATCTTTCATTTTAATATTGTGGTAGTTTATTAGAATCATAAATATTAAGATATAAAAGTTTATTATCCCAAAATTTCAATAGAGACTCATTGGAAACTATTATTCCCAAATGCTTTTTTGATGACAGTAAAATGTACTGTAAGTTAAGTGAAAACTTTTATTCAACAGTTCAACTACAATGTTATTTCTCTTTGTTACATAAAAAAGACCACACCATTTCATTAGAACCAAATTGCATCATTCTATCATTCATGTAATGTAAGCTTTGCTGCTGTTTTTAAAACAGTAGGCCCAGATTCTCACTTCCTAGTAGGTTATCTCCATCAGTTTTGATGTAATTACTCCTGATTTACACTGGATTGAGTGAGATCACTAACACATTCCAATCTGGTTCAGTCACAAGGAGAAAATATGGTTTCTGGTTTCCTCACAAAACTTGCATAACTTTTTTCTGAATATGTCTTTGGACAAATAGAAAGGTAAGGCACAATACAGACCTGAATGAGCAGACTCTGACAAAGCAAGCTAAACGGAAAGGTTTTGTCTAAACCTGAGATATGAGTAATCTTTTGTGGACCTCATCATTCCTGTAGCCAGTCCCATATTTTGGTGTTTGCCCTTGGAGAGTAGCTGTACTATATTAATTTGTTTTGTGCTGGGTGGACCACAGAACAATTTCTCAGTGGATCAGGGTAAAAAATATTGAATAGATTTGGCTTAGGTCTTGCCTGTCTGCTCTGTGACTTGTTGGTCTCCCCGCACAAGATTCATGTGACTTCGGCTGGAGACATCTATAACCTCAGAGTTCTTATCTTTCTCAAGTAGTCACCTTAAGCTCCCTTTTCAACAACAAGAAAAACAGGCATTTCTGGGATATGAGTCTGCTCACAGATGTTTAAAATAGGCCAAATGAATTGTGTTCCAAAATTGTTGACTTTTTT
The DNA here is from genome assembly GCF_000687285.1 of Phaethon lepturus. Classification (NCBI taxonomy): domain Eukaryota; kingdom Metazoa; phylum Chordata; class Aves; order Phaethontiformes; family Phaethontidae; genus Phaethon; species Phaethon lepturus. Next base: position 52,415 of record NW_010552382.1, on the reverse strand, counting down.
TCATGGGCGATGAAGGTAATCTATAGTGACTAACTTACATATAGTTAACTACAATGTTGACTAAAATTACGTAAGATGTATCCCACTGAAAGTCCATAGTCTATCCAGCTGGGTGAGAAAATTCCAAACTAAATCCTTTCTCACCTGTCAGGATATGATCTCAAGACTGAAAGTGATTTAGCACTTTAGCACAGAACTTAACTGAATGTGAGAAGCTTGGCCAAGATATTGTCTTCCCAGAACGTAGTACAGTCTCTCTGTATGGTGCTGCTCTACATGCTGTAGATGCATGGGCTGCTCAGCCATAACATATGCCTCATGACACTGTGGGCCACTGCTCAGTAATATTTGTCCAGCAGCAGTCCTATCGCAAAAGTCAATCTATAGCATTTGATGGTTGGAGATGCCATATTCCAGAGAGAAAATAACACAACTATCCTGAGATTGTACAAACAGTAAGGATGGATTGTGATTTCCTCTTCAATGAATAAACAAGGCAATATTAAGATGTCCAGTTCCTGGAGATAATTCCAGTCCCTAACTATAAAAAAAATATATAGTGATTCATAGTGCATGTTTTGGCACAAAGTGTGATGAGTGATGCAGAGTAAAGAGTAAAGTCAGGACCCAGAGGCAGGCAGAGATTAAAGTCAGGATGCTGAATTTTAAGAAAGCAAACTTCCAGCTCTTCAGAGAGTTAGTCAATAGGACCCTGGGAAACTGCCCTCAGGGACAAGGGAGCAGAACAGAGCTGACAGACCTTTAAGGACGCTTTCCATAGAGCACAAGAGCTCTCGATCCCCAGGTGTAAGAAATCAGGAAAGGAAGGCAAGAGGCCAGCATGTCTGAGTGGAGACCTGCTGATCCAACAAAAGGGCAAGAAGGAAATGCACAGGCAGTGGAAGCAGGGACAGGCATCCTGGGAAGAGTACAGGGAGGCTGCCCATTTGTGTAGGGATGGGGTCCGGAAGGTCAACGTGCAGCTGGAGCTGAACTTGGCAAGGGATGCAAAGACTAATAAGAAGGGCTTCTACAGGTATGTCAGCCAGAAAAGGAAGGTCCAAGAAAGCGTACCCATCTTGATGAGTAAGACTGGCAAACTGGTAACAGTGGATGAGGAGAAGGCTGAGGTGCTCAATGACTTCATTGCCTCAGTCTTCACTGGCAGTCTTCACTTCTTTTTCAACACCTCTTGAAGGGATGGACTGCAAGATGGGGAACTGGAGGAGCAAAGTCCCTCCCATTGTAAGAGAAGATCAGGTTTGAGACCACCTCAGGAACATGAACATGCACAAGTCTATTGGACCTGACAAGATACATGCCAGAGTCCTGAGGCAACTGGCTGATTTAGTTGCCAAGTCACTCTCCATGATATTTGGAAAGTCCTGGCAGTCACATGAAGTCCCTGGAGACTGGAAAAAGGGAAACATTGCACTCATTTGTAAAAAGGGTAGCAAGGAGGACTCTGGGAACTACCAACCTGTCAGCTTCATGCCTGTGTCTGGGAAGATCATGGAACAGAACCTCCCAGAAGCTATGCTAAGGCAGATGGAGGACAGGGAGGTGATTCGAGACAGCCAGCATGTCTGCACCAAGGGCAAGTCCTGCCTGACCTACCTAGTGGCCTTCTATGATGGACTGAGCATATCAGTGGACAAGGAAAGAGCTACCAATGTTGTCTACCTGGACTTCTGTAAGGCCTTTGACAGGGTTCTCCAGAACATCCTTCTTTCCAAATTAGAGAGAGATGGATTTGATGGGTGGACTGTTGGGTGGATGAGGAATTGTTTGAATGGTCACATCCAGAGGATAGTGGTCAATGGCTGAATGTCCAGATGAAGATCAGTGATGAGCGGTGTCCCTCAAGGGTCCATATTGAGACCAGTACTCTTTAATATCTTCAACCATATCCTGGCTTGCATTCAAAGAAACGTGGCCAGCAGGTCAAGAGAGCTGATTCTGCCCCTCTACTCTGCTATAGTGAGACCCCACCTGGAATACTGCATCCAGCTCTGGAGCCCTCAGCACAGGAAAAACATGGACCTGTTGGAGCAGGTCCAGAGGAAAGCCACAAAAATGATCCAAGGGATGGAACAACTTGCTTATGCAGAAAGGCTGAGAAGGTTGGGGTTGTTGAGCCTGTAGAAGAGAAGGGTCTGGGGACACCTTATTGTAGCCTTCCAGTACTTAAAGGGGGCTTCTAAGAAAGATGGGGACAGACTTTTAGTAGGGCCTGTAGAGATAGGACAAGGGGTAATGGTTTTAAACTAAAAGAGGGTAGATTTAGACTAGATATTGGGACGAAATTTTTCACCATGAGGGTGGTGAAACACTGGCAGAGGTTGGCCAGAGCAGTGGTAGATGCACCATGCCTGGAAACGTTCAAGGGTCAGGTTGGGCGGGGCTCTGAGCAACCTGATCTAGTTGAAGATGTCCCTGCTCAGTGGAGGGGGGTTGGACTAGATGACCTTTAAAGTCCCTTCCAACCCAAACTATTCTATGATTCTATGACACAAAGTTATCATTTCTGCTCCAGCCTTCCTCTACTTCTGTGGTGAAGAGATGCAAAGAACTAGGCATGTCTCCGTAGTTATTCTTTTGCAAGTGGAGTTTCTCTTCCTTTGAGTAAGCATGGCAAAACTCAGTCTGGCCTTTCCTATTCTGCTCTGAGTGCAAAACAGTTCCACTGAGCACTGTTTTATGTATGCTGATTTTGATGCCTTTCTAGTAAGAGCAGACTGAAGGTTTGTCTTGCCTTTTTAGCCAAGTATCACAGCAATAACTGTGATATTAATAAGGGCAAGAAGTTGGGAGTGACTGTGCTTTTTATCTGTGAAGCTGCACAGAGCAGAGCAAGTGGAACAAGTCCTTTGCTTATATTTTTCAAAGGTCAGATTCCAGGCCTGTTATTCATAGTTTATACTATTGAATAGATTCATCTTCTGTATAAAAACTGAGTGATATTTGCATATAACATTGCATGCTAACTGGGGCCCAAACCCCCTTCTGTCCATAGCCTTTTGGATTTGAAATGGTTTGTGCTTTAAGTTTGGTCTAACTGCCTCAAACTACGGGGCTAATATTAGGATTTCTTTTCCATGTGGAGAAAAGCTAATGACATAGAAGGTTAAGGACAAGCATTCGAAGGCTGGATGTCTTCTAGTACCCCCCCGTAAGTCCACAAACTGGCTTGGTACAAACAATTTCTCTAGTCATTCACCAAGAAAGCATCAAAGAGTAGCCCAGTTCACTGCGGAAAGGACAATTATGGGAAGCATGACCTTAGGTATCTGCAATAACACCGAAGTAATTATAGCTTGAGAAGACATTGTCATTTTCCTAACAGCTTCATGGCTAGAGAAGGATGGCCTGTATACACCAATACTGTTGTCAGTCTTCCATAATTCTGTCATGGAAACATACCCTCTATACAAATTTAGCTAAGAAACTTTTTCTGCCTAACAAATAAGAAACTTCTGACTTTTTTTACTTGCTTTGGTGAATTGTTTTAAGCATGGTTTCCTTTCTTTTATCCTCATGGTAACCCTCATAAAATATTTCTATTTCTGCCTGTCCGTATATTCCGATTCCTCAACCTGTGATTCATTGTCTGGGAGATCTGCTGGGAATACTGAGTCAGGTTTTCTTCTCCTTTAAGCCAGGATGACTTGCACTGCTACTGGATGTACTACTAGCACATATGGTAATAACACCTGCTCTAAATTCCGAAGTTCCCTGAAACAGCTCCGGCTTGCACTTTGAACTGCCTCTCAACTAATCCCTTCCTTTAAAGAGGTAGAGAAGAAGATGACAGTGGTTCTTTGATGTTTTTAAACAGTACCACTGCTAGTTTTCTTCTGGCAATTACAGAAGCAGTTTTTTTTGTAGTGGATCCATAGCTTTAAAATATTTTGAGCATGGCTTTGTAGTGATTTTGAGCTCTGAATGTGTATTTTCATCATCAAACTACTAAATGTAATTGATCTTTATTGTTACATTTTTCTTTTTTTTTCCTGATTTTCATAATGTTTTAATAAAAACCTGATGTATATTATTACCAAAATATGAGTAAAAATGAGGATATTAGAAGAAACAGCAGAACAGAACATACAATGAATGTAAAGCAATGTGGAAAATTATCAGAATACGTTTTCCATTAGTTAAATGGCAATTATACTTTTATGGGTGAATGTGTATAGATGGCAGTAAGGACTTCAAAAGATGATATTTGTGACAGCCAGCACTGCAAACTCAAGCTGAAACATGAGAGACAAGCTTTGTTCTTTCTACTCACCCTTTCATCATAAGAATTAACAGAAAAGTTCAGTAATCAGAATATAGCTGGCATCTTTGATGACACATGAAGCAGAATGGAATCCATCTTACTCCCCCCTAGATTCATTGCCTTTCTGCTGCTGACAACAGAATATAGTTTATTTTGGTGAAACAAGCAGATGTGATCTGAAGATATAGCTGAGGCAAGATATGCCACATATCAGCTTTGCATTGCTATTTTTCTGATGGCAAATGTGCTTTGAAAAGTGAAATTTTCCCCCTAAACCCAAGAAATTAAATCACCAAATTTTTGGTCCAGCCATTTGTTTCAGAATAGTGCAAGTGTTCAGGTCTGTACATAAAGGAAGTTAAGAAGGTGGCAGCATAATTTGTCAATCCTCTCTCACTTTTAAGAGCTATTAAAATTGCAGAAAAATTCTGTCTTTTCTTAAGTGTTGTATTTGAAAGTTTACAACATGAGAGTCTCATGCCATACATACTGCAAATGACTGAAAAAAAAAAAAAGATGCTACAGAATCTAATAAGCAGAAGAAAACCACCCATCCAGGTATTCCCAGAACAGTCTCATTGGCTGTGGATGGCTTTCATGGGGAATAATATGACAGAAACCTTAAAAGAAAAAATAAAAAAGGTATGGAATCTGTCAGTTTTCCCCAAGGAAGAAATTGTCAAAGCATCAGGCAGGGTTTCACCAAATCATCATGGAAACAGATGACATATGATATCTTCATATGAAAAATGAGAGTGACATCTGCTTCTCTGCTATATACCTTCTGCAAAGAGCAATGCAATTGGGTGGGCACGTTAGCTACAGTCTGTGTGACAAATGACATTTTGTCCATTGTCAAATTGGAGGCAGGGCAAAAAGTAAGAGCCCTTGCTGTCTAAAGAACCAGCTGAGATCTGAAACAGATTCATAGCCATTGAAGAGCAGCCACAGATGGAATCACATCTCGCATGCTTACCAGTGAGAGGAGCCTGATAATTTTATGCAGGCTTTCCCATCCTCCCCACTACTTGGCTTGCAAGATGCAATGAACTCTTTCTTCTTGTCAAGTGTGCAATTGCCTCCTTTGCAACAGACATGAAATAAAGCATTGCTATGTTTTTTGAACTTCTTAAAGTAGTAAAAAGATAGCAAACTTCACAATAACTAAGGTTGGGCGTTCTGGCCTTGATTCAACAGTGCACTTAAATATGTGCTCAAGATCATCCCCATTAAGCAAAGCACTTAAGCATATTCTTAATTTTTAACATATGTATAAGTGCTTTTCTGAGTAACGATAGATTTAAGCACATGCTTGTGTGTCATACTGGATTGGGGCTAAAATCAGCACATATTAGTTCTTTCCAACAAATCAAAGCATCTGTTTCAAAAATAACAATGGGTCCTTCATAGCAAACATCTGTCCTCATCTACAAAGTGTTTCAACCCAAGGCATGACTTGATGGCTTGATGTGCATAATAGGAGAAATGCTATTTAACATGGACTCAAGTTTGCAGAAAAGGTATTGGTCCTTTCTGAAGATGAAAGCTGAAAAAAAGAGCCGTTACATCTTTTGTGTCTGTATTTCTTTATTTGTAATTAGAATAGAAATATATGGATCTAAGTGCATGCTTAGGGAGAAAAAGAGGAAAATGTCACAGTTTGGATTTCATGTCTCTTCAGTGCTGTATTTAGAACAGCTAGAATTTCAGTTTGCTAAAACATTTCCAAAGCTATGGCTATTTTCATTTTTCCATGGGCAAAGGTTTACATATTTTTAGAGTTAATTCACTTTAATAAATAGGCACCCTTTAAAAAGCTGTAAAATAGAGAGAACAAAAGTTGTAATGCAAATCATCTAGGGATTAAGGACTAATAATATAACACTACTCATCCCAAAGGATCCCTAAACACTGGAATGACTTTATAAAAAGATATCAGTCCTCAATCACTCACTTTTTCCCTTTTGGGGTAAACCACAGTAATGATTTATCAAGGCATAGCATTACATTTAAGAACAGAAGGGGAAGGATATTATCTTTGACTACAACAAAAGAGAGAATTTTACGTACTGTAGACAGAATAATTACCCAAATTGGAATTGGCCAGGGCAGAGGAAAAAAATGGAGGAGGTGAACACAAGGTCAAAATGAAGAGACGGGTGACTTCTAGAGAGCCATTTGTCACCTAAAGGGGAGGGGAGGAGGGAAGAGAGAAGCAGAGAAGAATTATGATTCTCTGTGGAAATC
>NW_010552382.1:4588-45852 GCF_000687285.1 Phaethon lepturus | reverse complement strand
CATTCCTGCCTTCAACATTGTTGTTTGGTAATATAAGGTTGTGGGGAGCTTGACAGAGAGCCAGAAATAAGTTTCTTTTACCCAGAGAGACAAGACAGATATATCTGGGAAAGAGGCTTGGGAGCCCTGTAACATGCTGAACTTGAGCCAAATATTATTGGAAAGGACCTGGGAGAAAAGAGAAACTCCAGGCACTGCACTGGCTTTCTTTTTTGGAAAGATCAGATCGTATTGTATGCGATTTGATACGTTATTATATATATGAGTGTGCATGTGTGGGTGTGGGGTTTACTTTGCTTTTACAGGAGCAGCATTTTACCAGAAGTGAGTTCATCTGAGTCTTTGGCTATCTCCAGTCTTTGGGGTCCGCATAAATTTCTCTGTAAGAAGTTCAGGTCACGTATTTGTTTGGCATCTCAGAAAACGAAGGTATCATGATGTTGATTGAAGGCTATTGCTGCTACTGAATGATTATTTACTGTCCTTAATCACGTAGGTTTTTGAAATCTCTACATCCTACCTAACAGGGTATTGCAGTGCAAAGACAATTTTGCTGAAATATAAAGGTCACAACTATATGGTTAGAACATTAAACAGAAGTATTCCTCTGGACAGAAAGATACGAGTTTAAGTCTCTACTAAGGTCCCTATGTATGATTCAGAAAGTAAAAGACCCATAACAATTATTCTGTGGATTCATTGGAACAAGTCAAAAAGAGAGAGATGGAAAATCTGAATATTATACAAATTGCATATCTTGCCATCATGGCTATGTAGATCATCTATGAGTCCCTATTTACTGAAGATGGATCATTTATCACTCTGAGTAGGAATTTGGAAATCTAAGTTTTGCAAATTCTTCCATTCCAAAATATCCTCTCATTTCAGTCCATTTGAAAGTAGCCATAACAAAAATGGTTTGAGTCAGTTGAAATGTTGTATTTTGATAACACAGAGATATTTTGCTTCAATTTTTTTATTACATCAGATAACATTCATTTAGAAATGAAAAATCATTTAAAATGAAACATTCCTTTCTGTTTGTTATCCAAATTCTTCCTAACCATTTTTTTCTATAAACATAAATGAACCAGCTAGATATAGGCAAATATAAAGTCAGATTTTAATGAAACTTCATAGTCTGACACAAAAATGGGATTTCCTACAAGAAGCAGAACATCCCTTTTACTTAACATGAGGAAACCTTGTTTCTTTCATGTCTTTTGAAGGACAGAAGGAAAGTAAAGCCAAATAGGACTCTGGGTTATCTGTACAAGGCTGTGGACATGAGTACTGAAGAAGCTTGAAATTCTCTACCCTTAGAAGAATTATCTTACTTCCTTATGTGGCAAGGTCATTTAAAAAAACCTGCACACATTTTTCTTGACAGCTTTAGCCTTAAACATGCAAATTTATAATAGATGCTCTGGTTATTGTCACCTACTTCTAATTTTCATCACAGGACTTTGTATCTACAGCTTCTTTGGCTTGTGCTCCTTTGCTTCTTGTTTTGTATACTGTCTCTGTTTTACACAAAGCAGCAATCAGTTCTTCTAATCTCTGTTCTTATGCACGCTATTAATCCCAAGTGAATCCCTTTTAGTTCCAGTATGGCACTGAGTGCATTTATAATTTGGGTGATGATTGTTTCGGCTGTTTGTCTCCATTGATATTCTTCTGAATAAAGGGTTGTTCTTACACCTACTAGCTTTAGTGAGGTTTCTCCCAACCTCCAGAATAGCTTTATAAACAGCTATACCTATCTATCTTACACTTAAAGAAACAAAGAGGCCACTGGCTGGACAGGTTGATTGTAAAAATGTTTTTAAATTATTTCAGTGAAGATACCTCCTTAATCTGATTATCTTCAAGCTAAAGGAATACTTTTAAAGGTTATAACTACTCCAACTAAACTATTTTACAGGTCCCCTATAGACACATGTATTAAGAACTTGACCTGCTTATTTCTGCACGACTGTGCATCATGGCACAAGGTATCCTGAGCACTTACATAAGTTTCATTCCCTACCTGTCTCTTGCATTCTTTTCTCCCTGGAAAAAGGAATGTAAATAAGCCAATCTCTGTGGAATCAGTTTTTTCAGAGACTGAAAGGTATTTCTCTTGTGAAGTGGTTTCCCCAACACCCCTGTTGTCTGCAGGAGGCCCTATAAAGGAACACTTTGCTTATGGCAGTCAAATGCACAGTGCCAGGCTTTCCTTAGCGAAACGACAACTAAGAGCATGCATCCCACGCGGTAACGTATACTTAGCTACTATCCTGACTTTTGGCAGGTTTCTTCACTACATATTGTAGAAAAAAATGACATCAACTAGGACTTAATTTTGTTTGTGATAACATTAACCTGGAGGTTTAGAATCATGCCTGCATTGCTCACACAGCATTGATGTCGTGACAGGGAGAAAGCCAGACATGTTGAGTTTGTAACAAGACCAGTACAACCAGGCTTTGCAGTTCTCTGAAATTGCATTAACTAGCACAAATTCACTGGACTGCAGTTACACCTTTTCTAGTTATGCCTGTACTGATGATTTAATAGTGCTAGGATTTGTTCTCTGGTGTGGAGGCCAACTTGCACAGTCTAGCTAATCCATGCTGTAAAAATCTCTTGTCATTCAAAATAAAATGGCTATACTAAAACTGACTGTTGTGAATGGTTTGATTCCCAAACTGTGATGGGCAATTTTTTTTTTGGAGAACACTAGGTGGACTGACAAAACGTGTGTCAAAATTTTCCCTAGAAATCAAGAAAATCTAGTTCTCGCACTAGCAGTGTTTAATTTGTCACTATAGACATAATCTCAGAATCTACCTGAGCTGTTTGCTCTCCAGTCAATATGGACACAGACACATTAGAACAATTGCAGCCTGACAATTATCATTCCCAAGTCAGCCAGGCATCTTTCTGCATCATGAATTTAGTGATACAGCTACTACTGCTTCAGCAGACTTCTGCCTGTAATGTGTTAGTTGCTGTACATATGTGACAATTCATAGCCTCTTTATTAACACAAAATCAAAATGGAATTCAAAACAAGTAGTGGGGAAAAGAGGAATGGAAGGACTAATGAGGCAAGAGAGGAAAACAGTACTGTAAGAAACATGCCATGTTTTAGCTGAGATTTCTTGTAGAATAATAATATACTTGTAGAATAATATTAACAAGATGTTCCCTGCCTAGCTGCATTTAGACGGCAATTTTCATCATGGCAATAATAAAAGACTTAGATCAGTGGGCTGTTTCTTCTATGAGATTCTACAGAAACATTTTCTCATGCACAAGATGCATAAATTTGGTTTGGACATAAATATAAGGCAGTGTTGGTGAGAGCTGTTGACAGAGGAAAGCAGAAATTCACCTCCTCCTAAGGCAGGCAGGTTGCATAAGTTTACAGTGAGAAAGACTTCAACATAGAATAGAATATTAGAAAAAAAAAAAGAGGATATCCTACTTTACTAATAGCTAACGACCTCTTTACTGGCGTCTTTATACGTAATGATGGCTTGCTCACGGATCAGCAAAGACTGGATGCACAACTGATGTAAACTCCATTGAATTAAGTCCAAAAATTGATTGTCATTGACTTCAGAGCAGAGGGAAGAAAACCAATAAGAAATTACATGAATGATGTGAGAGAAAGATATATAAATCAATATTCAGTGATTTTGGTCTAAAAGCTTCAATGAACCAGGTAACAGTTTTGGTTACTTACCCCATAAACTCTCATTCACTAAAGACAAGATATATTTTCTAGACATTCAAAATGAGTCATCTATGCCTAAATCAGACATACAGTTCAGCTGACGAGTCCTGAATACCTTTATTAGGAAAGATGAATTTCACCATTAAGTTTCTTTTCTACACCAACACCACAATTATAATTGTTTTTTATAACTAATGATATTTTTTCTTATACTATTAATATAATTAATATTTTGAATATAGGTAGAATTTAAAAAGTTTCAGATCTTTTGAACTCCTATTAGTTGAAGCTTCTCAACATGGTCACAAACATAAGATTAAGAAATTTTAGACCATTAGTCCTATTTTAATAAGTAATTTAGGTACTTGAGAGTGCTAACTGGAAATTGGACTTGTTCACCTGTGTGCATATATTGTGAAGTCTGTATTGTTATCATGACTTCTTTAAAATCTGATTAATTTAACAAATACAAAGAATTAAAAAAGAAGAAAAAAGAAAACATAAGGAAGTTGTAGAAAAAGTCTTCCCACGTTGAAAATATCAGGTCTTTAAAGAAAACAAAATGAAATAATTTATAGAAAGAACTTGGCATTTTCCCTGATGGGTAACAACAGCAACGTTTTTCAGCAATCAGTATCTTGAGGTTCTATGCATCAGTTCCTACAAATGCAGACTCCAAGGTATCTAGGATAGCTAAGTAATATAAGTAGCTTAGTGAGAGTAGAAGAAAAAAAACCACCAGCAAGAAACAAATCTATTTGGCTTTATTTCAGAAGGAACGAATTTTTCCTGGATGGCTCCTTCCAGAAGCTGAAATATTTGAACTAAGCCATGTTAGCAATGATCATAGTTCTAGTGTCTTTTTTGTATTTTATTACAAATTCTTTTTGGGAAAGGAAAAGTTTTGTGTATTTTTAAAAGTCAAAACATGGCTTTAAATATTCATATTTTCTGAAAGAAAGCATATTGCTTTTCTATTGAGTCATGCTATGGGAATAGAACCCAGACCATGCTGCTAGGATTCCTACAAGAACTTTCAGTTACTTGTGCATATTGTATAATCTGAGAATCAAGGGACTCAGCTGCAGTTAATTTTCATTTGCTGTTTGTATATAAATGCTTTTAGTACTTAAACTAAATTCAGATCAATTAAACTAATGTTGTTTGACATAATATTCCCTGTTCCAAAATCAATATCCCTTCATTTGACAGACTTATTCTTGAATTCAGGATGTTTATTATTCTTAAAATTTACCTATAGACCTGGTTTTTGTCTTTGATGATGTAAAACAGTTCTTCCTTATGTACCACGAGCCAGAGTATACTGGGGTTCAAATTTCCCTGGTAAATATCTTTAATTGTAAGATCATGTCCGTTAACATCTTACCATAGTGGTAACTTCCTATCCTTTCGTTTTGTCTTTGCTGTTTTCTCTTTGAGACCATATTCTCCCAAAGATGGTACATCTTTTTATAGTACTCTGCTACTGAAGACATCTTTTTCTGAGGTAGTGGTATTTGATGATGAAAGGTCCTCCACCAGATTTTGGAGGGTGAAGTCTTCCACTTTCATTTCAGTCAACAGATTCCATAAAGGTCCGTGGCCCAAAAATATTTCTCCAGATGGGGTTTGATAATGTTTATGCCACTGCTTAGAGAGGAAGAAGGAAGGGAAACCACAGGGAAGCACTAACTCTTTCGGTGTTTATTGTCTATACATTAAGGGTATGCACAATGCTGGTCCCCTGTGTTTCATTGTGATCCACAGTTGAAGTGAGTCCTGGAGCCATGGTGATACGTGCTTTCTACTCCCTGTTTCACAAGCCCATTCATACAGCAGGAAAGCTGTCGTGGGGAAATATTGTACTGCCAAGGCTGGGACTTTCTTGTCCTCCCACAACAAAATCATGAATCACAATTTGACCCTCACTTGTGTATTTCTTCAGATATATCCATATTAATGGCTGCAAGAGCTTGCCTGAATGATGGCTGGTTAAGGATTGAATAGAGTCCTTAGGATTTGGTCCACCAGGAGTATTTTTCTTGAGCTTTTGTTCTGAGAAGACAGAGCAGGGCTCATGCCCTTCAGATCCTCTTTACCCTCCCACTGCGGTACTTATAAATCTTGTGATTTTGTTTTGTCTGGCCTTTGTCCAAAAACAGACCTGTCGAATGAAAGGCAGCTTTGGGATCATTTATCAATGTAACAGTGGGAATAGTGGGCTGAACAGTAGTTTTGTGCTGTTACCAAGTGAAACCACCATGAGCAGTTACCTAATTGGAATAATATGGCACATGTTCCCATAATTGTTCTCCTTTGATAACTTTACTTAGGTCATGTTTTCTCAGTTAATTATCATTAGAAAAATATCTAATGAAGGTAACAAGGACTAAGCGTTGCAAAAAAATGAATATAGGCTGCAGTGTGACTTATTTTCAGACACAAATATTTTCTTTACATTAATGGTAATAGAAATGATATAACTTGGCATCAACTGCAAATATAATCAACAGCTATGGTTCCCAGGTATTTATTATGAGTGAAGGTCAGAGTGGAATAGGGGTTATTAATGAAACTTAAGCCAAACTGTCTCAATTATGCTGCTGGAGGGCAAAGTCTTGACCTCTTCCTCCTCTGCAGCTGCCCAGACCTCCAGACACTGACGAGAAATGAAATCCTACAGGTAGATCCTCCCAGCCACTCAAGTCTTGCTCCCACTTGAGAACAAAATGAATGGAATGGGTATTACTCCATGCTTAAAACAAGAATGAAGGCAGCACGGCTGTTGATAAATTACATCATACCTCTGGGATGAATGTGAGGGAATATTACAGTCCTGGACAACTGCTCCAGAAAACAAACTTTTCACCTTTCTATACTCTGTTCTGTTCTGTGGAGAACAGTTTAGGTCTTCTGACAGGGAACCTTCTCAGTAAGTATTTTGACTGTTTTTCTTGAGTAAAAACCTATACTTTAATTTACATGGTCTTTAAAAGTGTATCTTAACCTGAGAGATATGCTGATAAACTTATTAGTATGTATTAGGCTGGTATCTGTCTCACCTTATCTCAGGTGCCTAATAGTTAGAGGTCTAAGTCTGACCTGGTGACCTCAGACTCACTTTATAGTCAGAAGAAAAAAGGGGCATTCCCAGATTGCAATCCATCTTATTTGAGCTAAGTACACAAGACAGGTCAGATGAATTGTGGCCTGGATTTGCTTCCACTGAGTATAACAGGAAGCCAGGGTAACTCGCAGAGGTTTAAATGTTGAACTTTCAGATGTCTACATTAAGGTAGATGAATTGCACCCTGAAGTTATGCGCACTAATAAATTAAACAGTAGAAGGGAACATGCCCTGCCACTTTGTTGCCTACAATGCAAACAAGTTCGGATGGTACCTGTCCAGTTTTGATCCAGGTGAGCTATCGCAGTCTAAACCAGTTCTGGAGTGAGTTGGGGCCAGACTGTTGCTACCGGCAGTTTGGATGTGGCTGCTCAGTGCCTGAGGGCACAGGGATTCAATAAAATGGATGCAGGTCCTTCTATGCTGGTTAGCTGGAGTGCTGGAGGGTGTCTGTGAGCACATTCAATTTTTTAGTACGGACATAGTCTTAGTACCTACAGGAGACAATTCATATCAATCTAATTTTAAAGATACAGAAGTCAAGTCACACTTTCCTACAGATTTCAGTGGAAGCAGTCTCTAGACAGATACACAGACAGACGTCCCTTCCTCCAGCTCCAAGGACCTCCAGACACCAACAGCAACCTCTTTTCAGAAGGTATGAAACACTAATCGTACTGATAGAAAGTAACAGAGATGTGAGCAACTGTGTGACAACATCTAGCCAAAACATTGTGTTTTAAGACTATGATTCTGTTCCCACTGACTTCAAAGCTAGAGGATCAGGCCTGAAAAGTTTCTGAGGTTTTTTGCTGGAATGATAATGGCCAGAAGTAGAGTTATTTTTATTCTTCATGAGAAACAATGAATATGAGACCATGCTTACTTTTCACTGGAAATTCTGAAACAACCAGTTCATTTCAGGGGAAAAAAAAAGAGGCCCTTTGCACTGAATTATTTTTTTTTTCCACTATGGTCATGAACACTTTCAAAGAAGCCTGACTCAGGACAGCCAATGCAGGATAAAGCCAAGCAACTAAAACATCTTCCTTTTCCTTAGACATTTGGGGCCTGTGTTCTCTTTGTATATTTTGTCACTGGGAAATAAACCAGCTGTGTTCTTGAAATCCCTGTTTTTCTTTCTTGTTAGGTCAATTCACTTTTATGCCCTGTGTTTGGCTCTGCTAATAACCTGTGAGGGAACCTGTGCTTTGATTAATAACATTTCACATTTTTTTTTCTTTAAACTTGTATATTGGCAGGGGTGTTTTCATTAACCAAGCCGGTAACTAGAATCAATTACACTGACTAAATAAAGCAGAGTGTAAAACTGTGGAAAGATGAAGATAACAATAAGAACGAAAGCTCATCACACACAAAACTCTCCAGCAGAAATAACTAAGATCAACCTATGCCTCCATCACATTTTCTTCACAAATTATATGAAAACCCAATATACAATTCTGTGTTGCAACTCCACTCATGGAATCCTAGAATAATTTAGGTGGGAAGGGACCTCCAGAGGTGTGTAGTACAACCTCCTGGTAAAAGTAGGGTCAGCTATAGGGTCAGACCAGGTCTTTATCCAGTCAGGTCTTGACAACTTCCAAGGACAGAGATTGCATTGCCTCCCTTGGCAGCCTGGTTCACTGCTTCACTGTCTTCATGGGGAAAAGGTTTTTCATTATATCCAGTCTGAGCTGCTCTTGTTTCAATTTATCTTTGTTCCTCATCCTCCCACCATGTGCTACTGTGAAGAGCTTGGCTCTGTCATCTCTCAGTGTCCTCAATTCATAGTATCAGTCAGTCCCACTGATTTGGTGTCATCTGCACACTTACTGAGACTGCACTACCACGTCTCCTTCAGGTTACCAGTAAAAATGTGACAGATCCAGTATTCCACCAGCCTCCAGAGTATGACCCATTAACCACTATTTTCTAAACCTAACCATCAAATCAGATTTTACCCATCTAATTGTTCACCAGTCCAGAGCATAACATCCTAGGTTGAATGCTAGGGAGACAGTGTTAAAAGCCCAGCTAGAATCCAGATAAATGACATTCACTATTCTCATATCCACAAAAAATAATAATAAATAAATGATTATCCTAGGGACCAAAATGAGACTCACTACTTTGTAGTCCCTTAGATCATCCTTTTGGGCTTTTCTTTAAAAATATGCAAAGCATTTACTTTCCTCTAGTCTTTGGGGTTCTCCCCTTATCTCCCATGACCTTTCAGAGATGATAGAGGGTGGTCTTACTATGATATTGACTGGTACTCTCAGACAGAGTCTATATGGTCCCATGGACTCACATGGGAGTTCTCTCACACAGTCACTGACTTGATCCTTATCCACTGCTCGTACCTCTCTGAGCACCTTCTGTAATCACAGAGGCCTGGGAGACCCTCTTGGTGAAGACTGACGCAAAGAAAGTATGGAGTACCTCAGCCTTATCAGTGTCTGCTGTCACTAAGCCACCTGCACCATTCAACAACAGTTCCATATTTTCTTCATTCAGCCTTTTACTACTAAAATAACATTAGAAGTTCTTGCTGATTTTGATGTCTCTTGCAGGGCTCAACTCTAAGTGAGCTTTGGCTTACCTGACACCATTGCCGCATTCCTATACAACATTTTAAAATTTTTCCTTTGTAGCTCATCCCTGCTTCCATGTTGCTCATCCAGAAAATATCAGGCAGATTAATGTTTCCTATTAGAACTGGGGTTTGTGGTCTTGAGACTTGATTTACTTATAAATTATGGACTTTCACAAAACAAGCTCTGATGGAAAGGTGTTGCCAAGAAATTTCATTACTGAAGCCACAACTAACATGGATATTTAACTATGGTGCTAATAGCTGTGAAAATTACTTGTTTACCCCGACTTTTTTGATGGAGCTAAACCCACATCGAGTACAGGAAAAATATAAAGAGAAGCTTATGGGTTGAGATAAGGACAGGGAGAGATCATTCAGCAGTTGTTGTCACAGGCAAAACAGACTCAGCTTGGGGAAATTAGTTTAATTTATGGCAAATCAAAATCAGACTAGGGTAATGAGATATAAACCCAAATCTTAAAACACCTTCCCCCACTCCTCCCTTCTTCCTGTGCTCAACTTCATGCCTGATTTCTCTACCTCCTCCCTCCAAGTGGCACAGGGGGACGGGGAATGGGGGTTGCAGTCAGTTCATCACACACTGTTTTCTGCTGCTCCTTCCTCCTCAAGGGAAGGACTCCTCACTCTCTTTCTCTGCTCCAGCCTGGGGTCCCTCCCATGGAAGACAGTTCTCCACAAACTTCTCCACTGTTTGTCCTTCCCACAAGCTGCAGTTTTTCACCAACTGCTCCAGCCTGTGTCCCTGCCACGGAGTGCAGTTCTTCAGGAACAGACTGCTCCAGCCTGGGTCTCTTGCGGGGTCACGGCCTCCTTCAGGCATCCACCTGCTCCTCTGTAGGGTCCTCCCCAGGCTGCAGGTGGAGATCTGCTCCAGCGTGGAGCTCCATGGGCTTCAGGGGGACAGCCAGCCTCACCATGGTCCTCCCCACAGGCTGCAGGGTAATTTCTGCTCCGGTGCCTGGAACACCTCCTCCCCCTCCTTCTTCAATGACCTTGGTATCTGCAGAGTTGTTTTCACATGTTTTCACTCCTATCCCCAGCTGCAAATGATGTGTACTGTCTTTTTTTTCCCCTTCTTAAGTATGTTATCCCAGAGGTGGTCCCTCTGATGCTGATTGCCTTGGCCTTGGCCAGCAGCGGGTCTGTATAGGACACAGTGGAAGCTTCTAATAACTTCTTGCAAAAGCCACACCTGCAACCCCCACTGCTACCAAAACTTTGCCACACAAACCCAATAAACCCAGTAGGCAGTACAGAATCATAGCATAGTTTGGGTTGGAAGGGACTTTTAAAGGTCATCTTGTCCAACACCTCTCCAGTGAGCAAGGACATCTTCAACTAGAACAGGTTGCTCAGAGCCCCATCCAGCCTGACCTGGAATGTTTCCAGGTATGTGGGAATCTACCACCTCTCTGGGCAACCTGTGCCAGGGTTTCACCACCCTCATGGTGAAAAATTTCTTCCTTCTAGCTAGTTGAAATTTACCCTCTTTTAGTTTAAAACCATTACCACTTGTCCTATCAGAAGACACCCTGTTAAAAAGTCTGTCCCCACCTTTCTTAGAAGCCCCCTTTAAGGACTGGAAGGCTGCAATAAGTTGTGCCCAGAGCTGTCTCTTTTCCAGGATGAACAACCCCAACTCTCTCAGCCTGTCCTCATAGCAGAGCTGTTCCATCCCTTGGATCATTTTGGTGGCCCTCCTCTGGACCCGCTCCAACAGGTCTATGTCTTTCTTGTGCTGAGGGCTCTAGAGCTAGACACAGAACTGCAGGGGCGATCTCACCAGAGCAAAGCAGAGGGGCAGAATCCCCTCCCTCGAGCTGCTGGCCAAGCTTCTTTTGATGCAGCCCAGGATACAGTTGGCCTTCTGGGCTGCGAGTGCACATTGCTGTCTCATGTCCAGCTTTTCATCCACCAGTACCGTCAAGTCCTTCTCGGCAGGGCTGCTCTCAATCGCTTCATCCCCCAGCCTGTGTTGATACTGGGGGTTGCCCCGACCCAGGTGCAGGACCCTGCACTTGGCCTTGTTGAACCTCATGAGGTTCACATAGGCCCATTCTTGGATCTTGTCCAAGTCCCTCTGGATGGCATCCTGTCCCTCAGGTATGTCAACTCTACCACTCATCTTGGTGTTATGTGCAGACTTGCTGAGGGTGCACTTGATCCCACTGTCTAGGTCACTGATGAAGGTATCAAAGGGTACTGGTCCCAATATGGACCCTGCAGGGACACTACTCACTGATCTCCATCTGGACCTTCAGCTGCTGACCACTACCCTCTGGATGTGACCATTTAAACAATTCCTCATCCACCCAATGGTCTATCCATCAAATCCATCTCTCTCCAATTTAGAAAGAAGGATATTGTGGTGGGGAACCATGTCAAAGGCCTTACAGAAGTCCAGATAGACAACATCAGTATCTCTTCCCATGTCCACTGATGTGGTCACTCCATCACAGAAGGCTACTAGGTTGGTCAGACGAGACTTGCCCTTGATGAAACCATGCTGTAACTTCTAGGAGGATCTGTTCCATGATCTTTCCAGGCACAGAGATGAGGCTGAAAGGTCGATATTTCCCAGAGTCCTCCTTGTTACCCTTTTTACAAATGGGTGCAATGTTTCCCTTTTTCCAGTCTCCAGGGACTTCATGTGACTGCCAAGACTTTCCAAATATCATGGAGAGTGACTTGGCAACTAAATCAACCAGTTGCCTCAGGACTCTGGGATGCACCTTGTCAGGTTCCATAAACTTGTGTATGTTCAGGTTCCTCAGGTGGTCACGAACCTGATCTTCTCTTTCAATGAGAGGGACTTTGATTCTCCATTCCCTGTCTTGCAGGCCATACCCTTGAGAGGTTTGGGAAGAGATACTGCCGGTGAAGACTGAGGCAAAGAAGTTGTTGAGTACCTCAGCCTTCTCCTCATCTGCTGTTACCAGTCTGCCAGTCTTGCTTATCAAGGGGGTTACGCTTTCTTGGACCTTCCTTTTCTGGCTGACATACCTGTAGAAGCCCTTCTTATTAGTCTTTGCATCCCTTGCCAAGTTTAGCTACAAGCTGTGCCTTGGGCCTCCTGACCTCATCCCTACACAACCAGGCAGCCTCCCTGTACTCTTCCCAGGGTACCTGTCCCTGCTTCCACTGCCTGTGCATTTCCTTCTTGCCCTTTAGTTTGACCAGCAGGTCTCCACTCAGCCATGCTGGCCTCTTGCCTTCCTTTCCTGATTTCTTACACCTGGGGATCGAGAGCTCTTGTGCTCTATGGAAAGTGTCCTTAAAGGTCTGTCAGCTCTGTTCTGCTCCCTTTTCCTATTGACTAACTCCCTGAAGAGCTGGAAGTTTGCTTTCCTAAAATTCAGGGTCCTGACTTTACCCTTCACCTGCCCCATATCCCTCAGGACTGCAAATTCCACCAGTGCATGATCACTGCAGCCCAGGCTGCCTTCACTCTTGACATCAGCAATTAGCTCACATGCATTGGTGACCAACAGGTCCAGTACAGCATCCCCTCTGGTAGGGCTGTCTATTACCTGGCATGGGATGTTATCCTCCATGCCCTCTAGGAGTCTCCTGGATTGCATACAGCTTGCTGTGCTAGTTTTCCAGTAGATTTTGAGGTGGTTGATGTCCAGCAGGACAAGAGCCTGTGAGCACGATGCCTCCTGTAGCTGTAGAGAGAAGTTTTCATCAACAGACTTCCCTTGGTCGGGTGGCCTGCAGTAGACACCAACCACAAGGTTGCCTTGGTCTCTGATTCTTACCCATAAGCTTTCAACCTGCTCATGGCTATTCCTCAGAGACAGCTCTTCACACTCTAGCTTTTTCTTGATGTAGAGGGCAGTGCCTTGACCCTTCCTTCCTCGCTTGTCCCTTCTGAACAGCCTGTAGCCTTTAATAGCTGCACTCGTCATGGAATTTGTCCCGCCAAGTTTCAGTAAAGGCAACCAGGTCGTAGCTTTCTAACAGCACAGTGGCTTCCAGCTCCTCCTGCTTGTTGCCTATGCTGTGTTGCTGCTACATTGGTGTAGAGGCAATTCAGATGGGCTGTCGGTTGTGTCACCTTCTTAGAGGAAGAATAATGCCATTAATTCCTTTGAAGCCTTTCACTGCTGTTTCCCTGTTGGCTCCTATTACTTCAGGAGCCCCTGGATCACCTCTGTAAGACTTCAGATGTGCTGCAGTGTAGCCAGCAGGTCTCAGAGCAACAGGCTGAGGGCCTTCATTAGCACCCCCCGCCAACCTTGGCATGTCATCCCACAGCTTGTCACAGGAAAGCCTGTTATTATACCCCTCCCCTTTCAAATCTAGTTGAAGTATGGATCCAACCATTCTGCTTCTGAAGTAGGAGTTTAGTTGTGTGGACACAAGCCATGCCGTGCCATGCCTCAAGGCCAAACCAGAGTATCTGGCCGAACTTACTCTCTAGTAAGGACATAGCTTCTTTCTTTGGCCAAGCAAATATTTATTTATTCCTTGAGAGTTGGAACTGCCTTAGCTGCCACATCTCATAGTAATCTATAGGTAATAACAGGGTAATATTTTAGGAGACAAGAGACCTGAATCCAGAGTTTTTATACAAAATAAAATTGTCAAAAGAAGAGAAGAAAAATTCCCTCTCCACACTGGTTGGTACAGTGCTGGAAGGAGGCAAATATACATTCAGTCTTCCCAGGTGAAAATACAGGCAGACACCATTCTTTGAGAACTAGGTGAAATCTGGGCACCACTACTTCCAGAATCACTTTGTGAGACAGATCTTGCTAGACTGCCAGCGCCCAAGACATATTTTGTGTCTGTGACTTCCAAATGACCTTCTTTCCCACTTCCTGAGCTAGATGACGTCCTGTCCAGCAGACTGAATTCCATGACTGCTGTTCTTATGTGTTTACCAATCCCACTTTGTTGTGTATGTGTAGGGGAGTCCTTGTGCCCAGCGCAGGGTTGTGCTCTCTACAAAGGATCATAAGGAGTATGACACGTGGGCAGTAGCGGGAAGTGTTCCCAAAGAATAATTTTAGTACCCCAGGGGATGGTAGAAAAAGAGGAATAATCAGAACAGTGAAGTCAGTAAGTGTTCTAGTAAGATACCAAGCCTTTCTGTTTAATTTAATCTTTGTGAATCCCTCCTTGGGAATCTAGTCATTCAAACAGAAAAAACTAAACTTGGAGCGAATTCATCAAAATTTATAGAGACAGAGAGATCTCCCTGTCTCTTTTTTTTGCATAACCTTTCATCTCACAACTCTTTGGCCAAGCTAGACTTGTCCACATTTTGGAAAACTCTCTCTCTAGTCCTTTTCTACTGTCGATGAAGGGAGAGCTCGTGGCAATACTATTTTCTGGCTCATCCACTCTGTTATTGAGACACTGGACAGGCCAAATTCCTGATCCAAAGGGAGACAAAATGACACATTCCAAAACAGTCATTCCCCACCAGTGTGACAGCAAAAATCACTCTGGCTTATAGTGTATAGAAAATACACTTAAGTATACTATGTCAGTCCATCTCTCTTCAGGAAACGAGTTAACAATATGCTTAAATGACTTGGGATTCTTTTCTAAAAAGAGACTCTTAGGTATTTTGTCTCTGTTGGTTTTTTAAAAATAATTTCAGTCCTATCATAAAGTACAGCTGCTATGTCAATAGAATATATTTTCTACAAGTAAATGCATACAAAGTGAATCCATCTATATCTATTTTGTGAAAATATATGGCTATTTTTTTAAGTGAGCAAGGACCTTTCTTGTTTTCACGCTTTCTAAATTTGCTTATAAGTATATTAACATTACACTCCTCATGTGTACTAGAAAAATATCTGCCTTGTTTGCAGTACTTAACACCAAGGTGAAGAACATACAAAAGAATGACACCATAGTTCTAAATATGATGTCAAAATTGGTTATTGTTTGTAATCTGCATGCACTAAAGGGACTCTGTCAGGTCAAATTAGGTCCCAGATTTTGTTTTGATAGCAAAAAGCCTTTAAAAATCTTAAAAATGAAACATTTTCATGACTTTTTTCAACATTCCAATGGGAACTTTTTCCTTTTTTTTTCTCTTCTTCTTTGAAACAAGCATTGACCTACTGTATTCATAATGCAAACATTACACTTTTGGGCTGATCACTGCTGCCCCCTGAGAACCTAAAAGCTCTGAACAGAGTTTAAAGAGGTTGTAAAGCTTTACACAACAACATGGGTTTTGCTGTCAGAGTTAAGAAAAAAAGGTAAAAAAACTATATAAAAGATAAGGCAAGGATAGTCTTACATATGAGAGAAATGAAAAGAGATTTGTTAAACTGTGTTTAGAGAAAGATAGATATGTTCTTTTATTTTGGTAATGGCAAGTGATCCATATTGAAAAATATTCAATCCAGTAAAGAAAATGCAAACATTACATTTATGTTACAATAATAACCTGCTTAAATACAGTATTTTTTGCCTAGAGAACAAATCTAAAGGAAATTATCTCAGGGTTACAATAGATTCTAAACTAAATGTAAGTCAAGAAATTACAGTTGCAAAATGCAAAATATCGCACATGCGAACCGGTTGTGAAATCTTCATACGTGGAGGTTTTTAGTAAACATTTAATAACATTTGTTCTGCTTTCTTCTTGAGGATTTTACAGAAATATCTTCTCTTTAAATAGAGAAAAAAAAAAAAAGAAGCTGATATACATCTGCCTGAAAGCCTAAATGTTCTCAGAAAAAGGTTAGCCTTCGGGTCCATTTTTTTTTGCATGGGAACTTGAAGAACAAAGAAAACTATGTAGTTAAAACATCAAAATTATGAACTTAGATAAGGGTGTTGTTTTATTTTTTTACTTGAGACAGCAATATATAGGACATTTCAAATGGTGATAAGTAGTCATAGTGACCAGATAACTAGTATCCTTATTCTTGAACTGACTACCATCCTTTTTTTCTGGTCTCATATCTTTTTTTTTTGTCTTCTGGGTGACCTTAGAGTTCATCATTTCTACCTTTCGAATCTTAATCGTGAAATGGAATAATATTAAATTTGTTCGTACAATTCTTTATGTTTACTGATGGAAATAAGGAGGTATTATTACATAACATTTATTAGTATTAGTATTTTACATGGGCCCAAGACTCAGAAATCCTAGGATCATTTACTAAATGCAATAGATTATTTGCTTTGCGACTGGAAAAGCCATAAAATCTTTGGTGTTTCTTGTTTTATTGAAAATATTGAGACAAGCTTCCCTTACGCTCTTCATTTTATTGATGTGGATTGTAAGCTCTTTTATGAAAGTATTTATGTTCAGATAACCTGTAAATATAACTGCTTCACCTCTAGCGTTTGCCCATTTCAACTCTCTTCTGCTTTGCCTTGATTATGACTTTTGATTGCTCTGCTCTAGGAAGACTGAGAGATTTCCTAGTACAGGCATGCTTTGAGATGGAAAAGTCTCTTCTAGGTAAGAAATACAAGCTGATTGTAGTGTCAGTATGAGTGTGTTTATAACAGAGGTAAAATAATTCAAATTCCACTATGATGGAAAACATCCTAGTCTGTAGTTCATAGAAGTAAGGTCTCTTTTTTTTTTGCTGTCTTCTAACCAGATAGTTTTTAGATTTGTGCTGTCAAGAAATCCAACTTCAATGAGAAGACTGAAGGATATTCCTGCCCTTCTGTCTATCCCGTTCATATTGTTTATAGTTTGATGGTCAGGGTAGGAATATCCTTAAAGAGATGTTATAACTTTTTCCCCTTTAAAAAGAAAGGCAACAAGATCACAGTTATCACAAACTTGCTTTATCAAACTACAATAATGGAGAAGCAATTGTTTTATCAAACCAAACACATTTTCATTTCAACAAATGGAAACATCTACCACTTTGCATTACACTGGTAGCAAAGCAACTAATATGGTTGCTCTGGCAGTAAACCAGAATGAAAAGGGCAGACTGTACCTCAGCAGTCTGAATAAAAATGCACTGGTATCTTGATCACTTTTAATAAGAGACAAGGAGGAGCAAACACTTTTTTATTAACCTTTTAATAATGCTGTCTTTGAATTCTCAGATAGTTGGGCTGCATGGGCTTACATCAGCCTGACTTTAAGTCCCCAGTTCAAAAATAAAAAACAAAACCCCCTTAAACAGACCTGGAACTTATCCAGAGAACGAGGAGCTGTTTGTTTCTTTTGGATGACATAAAAACACATTTTTACTTATAACATATCTACTGGTTCCAATCAGTCCAAAAGGCTGGACAAAAATGGAAGGGAATGATTGTTAAGAAGGCTTTTACAGTGAGTTCCCCAAATTATTTAGTGAAAGGGTCATTTCACCATGTATAGGACAGTGCATAACTTCTCTTCTCCAGAGGCAGTAACTCTTTGCCTTTGGATTCCCATCTCTCCAGAGAAGTCGTGATTTATCTCATATTAACCCCTCAATTCTCCCATGTCCCACTGCATGAGTTACTCCTTAACAGCCAGTCATGTGGCTGTGGCACACATATTTTTCAGATTGTATGTCCCAGCCAAGTGTTGCACTCAAGAAAGGAGTATCCTCAGCCAAGTGCAGTGGAATTGATAACCAGGAATTTGAACATCTAAATTTAACCCAGAGAGAGTTTCATCTTACCTGGAATTAGACATCTATACTTAATCAGGGCTGTAGCATGGAGTGTTGTGCTGAACTATGGTGTTTTGACCAGAGATTGTCACCTGGTGGTATGAAGAGCTGCAGATTCTGTTCTCCAGAGCCCTGTGCTTCATTTGTTTCCAAGTCAATGGATGAAAGATTGGCCAGTTAGCTCAGTCTGGTACACAGCCTCCCCTGAGAGGTTGGCCGACCATATTTCATGCTTGGAAATGCACAAGCTATGGATATCATGTGAAGGCTACACTGAAGAAGTCCAACTGGGAACTGGTGGCTACCTAAATACCAGTAAATAAAACAAGGCCAAGACATTAATTTGAATACTGGTACCTCATTACGTGCTCTTTCACGTAGCCTTTGCCTAATAACACACTCATTTAGTACAAGAAAGACATGGACCTGTTGGAGTGGATCCAGAGTAGGGACACAGAGAAGGTCAGGGGGCTGGAGCACCTCTTGTATGAGGACAGGCTGAGAGAGTTGGGGCTGTCCAGCCTGGAGAAGAGAAGGATCCAGGGTGACTTTATTGCAGCCTTTCAATACCTAAGAAAGTATAAGAAAGAAAGGCTTATAAGAAAGATGGGGACAGACTTTCAGTAGGGGCTGTTGAGATAGGACAAGGAGTAATGGTTTTAAACTAAAAGAGGGTAGATTCCAACTAGATAGAAGGAAGAAATTTTTCACAGTGAGGATAGTGAAACACACAGCCTCCCCTGAGAGGTTGGCCGACCATATTTCATGCTTGGAAATGCACAAGCTATGGATATCATGTGAAGGCTACACTGAAGAAGTCCAACTGGGAACTGGTGGCTACCTAAATACCAGTAAATAAAACAAGGCCAAGACATTAATTTGAATACTGGTACCTCATTACGTGCTCTTTCACGTAGCCTTTGCCTAATAACACACTCATTTAGTACAAGAAAGACATGGACCTGTTGGAGTGGATCCAGAGTAGGGACACAGAGAAGGTCAGGGGGCTGGAGCACCTCTTGTATGAGGACAGGCTGAGAGAGTTGGGGCTGTCCAGCCTGGAGAAGAGAAGGATCCAGGGTGACTTTATTGCAGCCTTTCAATACCTAAGAAAGTATAAGAAAGAAAGGCTTATAAGAAAGATGGGGACAGACTTTCAGTAGGGGCTGTTGAGATAGGACAAGGAGTAATGGTTTTAAACTAAAAGAGGGTAGATTCCAACTAGATAGAAGGAAGAAATTTTTCACAGTGAGGATAGTGAAACACTGGCACAGGTTTCCCAGAGACATGGTAGATTCCCACATACCTGGAAACATTCAAAGGTCAGGCTGGACAGGGCTCTGAGCAACCTGATCTAGTTGAAGATGTCCCTGCTCACTGGAGGGGGGTTGGACAAGACGACTTTTAAAGGTCCCTTCCAACCTAAACTATTCTATGATTCTATGATACCAGGAGCTTGTTCCCAATACAGTGTCTAGGCTCAGTCACCTGAGTTAGGAAAAAAGAGAATGTAGGTAGATGGACAAAACCTACAGAGTCTTTCAGTATCATGTCCAGAGGACGGACCTGGCACATTTCCAGCATATATGTAACCTGTGAGACCTACCAGCAGCTGTGATGTACAAAGTCTAGGTTTGTTTGAGACCTGCTCCTGAGCAGCTTCATTAAACCTGAATTCCTCTTTCTCATGCTGTCTGTGGTATCAGTAGCCAATAAGAAGCAATAAAAATATGTTCTAACCCTCCCTACTCTCCTATGTACACACAGGTCAAGCTACAATCTGGTTTTGATTAAGTTAAATGTAATCTAAATCTTGAGCAGAAGGGGAAGAGATACCTTGACCTTTCTTTTTTTTGGTACAAAGCAGACACGAATATTAGTTTAAAACCCATGGATATACAGGATTTTTATCAACTAGCAGTATTTCGGTAACCTGTCCTAAAAAACACACAATCTGTTGTCCTGACCATGTTGGAACCTTTGAGTTCCTATGTGTATACTCTGTATTTTACTCACTGTTAAACTGCAAGGGACTTCTCATATACGTCATGTTGTTCAGGTAACAGTTCAGACTTAAGCCAGCTATTATTTCCTATCCCTAAGTCATGAAACACTCTCACTCTGTTTGTTCCTCTACCTATTTTTCCAGTGCTTTGGGGTAAATTTCTGGATGAGCTCAATGGGATTTCTAGAAGACCAGGAGTTCTGAGCTTTGAGTCGGTGTTTTAGTGGGATTGATTTTGCCATTTCAGCCTCTCAAAATAAAATAATGCTGGTACAGACTGAATCTGAAGTATGACAAGTGTGTGTTCAAAGCCTTATGGAATCACTTACACATAGCAGCACCATTTTAGCTATGGTGGTGTATTTAAAGCAAGATTTATATGTAGCAGTAGACTTTTAAAACTTGCTGCTTAATAAAAGCCACTACCTCTAACATTTGATCAACACTTGTTACTTTCAGGAGTGACAGGACCCTTCTCCAGACGGTAAGCTCCTACTGCAGACCTGTGTTGACTTGACTTTAAGGATCTTTTGCATGTGTAGTAAAATCAGAACTTTAAAAGGAGAAATCCTCTGTAAACATAATCTTTCATGTATTTAATTTAGACCAATATATGTGTTAACATTGCAGCAACCTCTGTTTAAAGACAGACATGCAGAAACTTTAATTTCACATAGGTCACAGCAGCTATACTTCAAGCAAAAAGGTTTCTGACATTCGCAAAATGTTTGGCTTTATATTTATTTGTTTGTTTAGGCTGGTTAGTAAGGGGGAATATGGCACTTTTGCTCCAGCTCCCTGACTTTCGGTGGGTTTCTGTTATCTGAAGGGCTTACATTCTGACCAAGCATTCTGTAAATGGCAATTTGTCATCAATTGAGGAGGATGAAAGAGAGATCAGTTACAAGACAGTCTGCTGCTTATATTTACTGTATC
The DNA here is from genome assembly GCF_000687285.1 of Phaethon lepturus. NCBI lineage: Eukaryota > Metazoa > Chordata > Aves > Phaethontiformes > Phaethontidae > Phaethon > Phaethon lepturus. The sequence continues at coordinate 24,828 of NW_010552382.1, read as the reverse complement.
TGCATCAAGACTTCTTCCTACTTTAGTGAAGTCACAGCCTAGCGCATGAGTAATTTGTGCATCTGTAACAAGTTTACCTGACGTTAAGAGCTGATTGAATACAAACCACAGGCTGGAGCCTTTTGTCTTGATATTTGCCCTTTTCTTGTTGTCACAAATCACCCATTGATTGCAAGAGGACAAACATTGCTCAATGGTAAGAGTTAATCTCTCTTTCATGCTTGTTTACACACTCTGTTTAGTCCAAGAAGCCAGTTGCACTTTTCACCTTAGCCTACAAGTAGTCATGCAAACAAATGTCCCAAACCTGAGCAACGCCCTTTTGTGTCCTCCTATTTGTTTAACTCATGCTTCTGCTCACTGTTCCTAACTTGGTTATATATTCGTTTTAGAGCTAAGATCCTGAGATCAAAGAGTTTGAAGGTACACTGTGAAAACACTAGTGAGCTGGTGTTTTGTGCTGGACTGACTTTTGTGCAAATTCTTTAGTTTCCAAACTGTGTCTGCTGATACTCACATCTTGTGTGTGCATACGTATGTGTATACCTGCGTATGCATATGTACACATATAGTAAACGGTGAGTATAGAATACTAAATACAGAGATATTACACACCTCTATAAAGAAAAAGTTGCAGAAACATTACTCACCATGAAGAAAAATTAAGCGCATGCTTAATTTAAATCCAAGATTTCTTCAGTGGAACAAGGGTTGTATGTTTTCTTCAAATACTTAAGATAGCAAGGATAGCTGGAAAAATAACCTTGTTTTGATGTATATGTTAAATGAGCTGCTCAAATATATCTTTTTTTCTTCTTGTGTTGGTTCAAAGTTCATAGATCTTTTGTTCCATGATGTACACATAAGTAGTCTTCTTGGAAGGGCTGAGCTAATGTGAAAACAGTGATGGACAGTAGTAAGACCCAAATGACCATGGGTGACTTTTACGGAGTGATAAACACTCTGGAACCAATTCAGCAAAATGTTTAAGTGAGAGCACATGTTTATTGAAGTAACGATCTGCAGAGCAATCGGTAACAAGACAATTTCACACAGCAAAACTGTTTCTCCTCGACTGAGTCACTATTCTCATTTCTTGTGTTTTGTCCTTTGATGAACAGTATGGAGAGAAAATTAGCTACAATTTAAAGTACAACAAGTATAACCCTAATACTGTTTTAACTCCAATTTACATATGCAGTTAAATTTCCAAATAATCCACTTATTCCAAGAAATAGTAATGTTTCTTGTTTTTTAAAAGACTATTTCTTAAAGACTGCTGAATATAATACACTTAGAAGGTACAATGTTGGTTCAGACCAGAGGTCTTCTGTTCATAGCTACGATGCTCTGTTACTTTAAGAAGAATGAATCCCTCATGGTGCCCCAACATGGAGTCCATGTGAACACTGGTTTTCACCAAACTACCCCAGTTACACTGACGTTGGTTCTCAGATAGCCATTGAGGTTACAAATCTTTATAGCCTACCCTTCCAGTGCCCGCCACAACTGTTTGTCTGCTCCATCTGCTATGACATAATTACCCAATGTGTCTAAATATGAGACTACCTAACTGACAGTATTATCTACCTGTACTTCATAGCAAAAGAAAGAAGATGAGGGACAAGAAAAGTTCTACCAGGGTCTGAATCTACTAAAGACTATTTTCTATGTGTACCTGGCAGACCACATAGAATAAGGTGATCTTAGCTACCCTCCCAGGGACTCAGACTCCTTTAGTTCACAGAATCACAGAATCATTAAGGTTGGAAAAGACCTGTAAGATCATCAAGTCCAAGATCATCCTCCTCTCCTCCAGACTCAACAACCCCAGTTCCCTCAGCCACTCCTCATAAGACTTGTGCTGTAGACCCCTCACCAGCTTCGTTGCCCTTCTCTGGACATGCTCCAGCAACTCAATGTCCTTCTTGCCTTGACTTCTAAGCCAACACACATCATTGCCCTGCCAATTCCCTTCATCTCACTGTCATGTGGCTGAAGGATTTAATACTTTCTGGAAGGAGGTCATAAGCCTGGGCCAGCATTAAGAGAGTTCAAAGGATCCAGGAGCACAGAATGAACTAGTGGTAATAGTTAATAAGTTTTTACTGTTGCTAATACATGAATGAATGTGATTGTATGATAGTTTCTGGAAATTTTGCATATAAAACCTTTTTCCCCAGGCACAAAATCAGCAGATGTCATGTCGTCCTCCTACACATCCCCAGAGAGAACAAAGCTGTATTAATGTTGCCATAACAACTTCTCTCTCCTCTGGTGTGTAAACCTTCATAGCAAGATCCCAAAGAAGAGCATTACCAAGACCCAGTAACCACCAACTGTCCAGAAGGTATGTAACCCAGTAGACATGAATCTCTGTCTCCTTAGAAAAGTGGCATTTATTAGGGAGTCAGCTTCAACTCCAAGTTTAAGGCTCCACAAAAGCCAGGCAATATAAGGAAGCTTGAAAGGTTCTCTTAAGCAACCATAGCTAGAAGGAAATGGGACTTAGCAGTGACATACAATGCAAGCAGCTAAAAAGCAATCGTGCTTGCTGAACCTATTCTGTGTGAGGTGGTTCTCCATCACCACAGCAGGTGCTTCGAAGATCACCGCAAGGTGTCCACAGCTTGTCAGTCTTTCTCAGAATTTCAAACCTAAAGATACCAGTAAAAATGAGGGCAGATACTAATAGGCTGAACGTTTGACAGTGGTATGATGTGTGGTTTCCTCCTAAATCTAACTCGTTCCCACCAGGCTAATTTCTACCTGTGTGCTCTTGTTTTCTTGCATAATGAATCCATTGTGTGTTCAGAAATAGCATGTCTGCCTGGGCTGGCCTCGGCAGCCTAGCATGCCTGAGCACACACTGGACATAGCTACTTACAAGAGCTGGCAAGAGAGTCGACGGCTTGGGTTACATGCACATGTTTGGGGTTGGCATCAAATTGTATTTATGTTATCCTGAACTCTGGTGTGCCTTGCTGCTAGACAGATTTGGCTTGTCTGGCAAACTTGGTCTTGGCACTCAGCCTCCAATACCAGAAAAGAGAGCCCTGGTCAGGGCAGCACAAGGTCTGAGAAATCCTGAGAAGGGATGGGAAGAAAAGGGAAAATGTGAATGTCTTATTGAGTCTTTTCCCATTTGTCAGTGAAGGACTGACATCTAAGGAGCCAGATTTGATTCTTAGTCCTTAGTAGTGAGAGATTGATATAGGATTTCTGTGCAGTATGGAGAAACCTTCCTCTTAGGGGCATTTTCTTGCTAGTGTAATAACATGGACACTAACAAATGAGAGAGCATTGCCTGCTGCTTCTGCCACACAGCTTTTGAAGGGCCATCCGGCACTGGAACATGCTCACAGCTGTGTTGCATTTCAGATTGCTCCATGTCATGAGGCACCGGGGTGTAAGTTTTCCTGGTGGTTTCAAAGGGTGCGCTGAAAGGCTTCGTGACACCTGGGGCTTGTTAGGGTTTTCCTTCGGGCGTTCCAGATGGAGCACTTCAGTGCTACATTGGCGTGCGCTCTGAGGCCAAGACTAGTGTGTCTACAACAGCAATTTAATTCAGGTCAGGAACACACTTCTGAAGCTAATCAACCAGTTAACCCTTCCAACTGCTTCTTGCATTGCATCATGGAGTGGTCTTGTATCACAGGAAATCAATACTTTTTGGGTCAACATAAACCAAAGGGTGCTCTCTGGCATTGCACCTAATGTGCAGCAAGTGATAATGGGCTGAAATTTACAGGACAAAACCAGACCTAGTTCAAAACCAAGCTCCTGAAATGTGTATAATGAAGTTATTGCATCCTCAACACTAATGGCCTAATAGATATGCTCTGATCAAATCTTGCTAATATAAATGTAGCTTGTGTAGACAGTTGGGAAATTGAACTTGAGGGTGCTGCTTAAGGCATTTTGTAACAGCCAATTTTTCAGAAGACGTTGCAAGAAATCATCATTAGAGCCTGCCCATGTATAGAGAAAACTTTCCTTATACCCTCGTTAAAAAAACCTATTGTTGCAATTATCACACTCTGTTTTTGTGGTGGTTGTTACTACAGCAGCATAGTACTTCAGTAAGAACCCAGTGATCCCATTGTGCTAGGCAATGCACATGCACTGAATAACAAGATTTAATCCTTTTAACTTTTAGTTTGAGTGTAAAGCCTTTGTCGAGCTATGCCCTGAAGCACGAGAGTTTATTTTGATCCATACTTTATTTGTACCAGTGACATTTGTGCTGTGTTATTGCAATGTGTTGTTCAGAGGTCTTTCAGAGCATGTACTTTATGTTATGGCTTATCCATAAAGCTCCTGCTTGAGTGATAACTTGCTTGAGTGCTAACATGAGAAAGCATGCTTGGTCAATCTGGAGATCTTCACACCAAATTGTGATGGCATGTCTAATTAAAAATAAAATGAAATACAAGTGAATGTGATGGATGAATTCATATCCTTTATGTTGTTGTACCAAAGGCCAGAGGCCAAGAACCATCAATGCAAATAGGTGTAAATTTAGATAACACAATCTTCATGCTGTGATGTCTTTTTGAGATGACAAATAACCGTGAAATGTTAGTTTAAACGAAGAAAAAGTCTGTGTCACACACAAGTTCCAAACCCACTAGGTTTTGCATTATTACTATCACAGATCTTGGAATCCAGACTAGCTTTCCCGATCTTTCAATTATGCATAAGTGGGGAGTCTCATAAATTCTGAGCCTTTCTGAAATCTTGCTCTGCTCCAGCGATTACTATCTGAATCCCACTTACTAAGTGATGATAGCACCAGACTTCAAGTTCCTAGCAGCTACTTAGGTCTCCTGACTTCTATCACATATTCATGTAGTTGACTCTGCATTTTTACTTCTTAATCTGGCCATAACTTCAGTGATCTGTCTATATGGTATCATCTCAAAAAATTGGTGAAGAAGGAAGACCTGAGAGCTACTGAGCAATTTTGCATGCAATAATCACATGGAATCCAGAAGAACGCTTCTAAAATATACTGACTGACTTAAGACAAGTCCCTTGACCACATGACCTCCTTTACTTGTTCTACCCTCTTTCTCTCATTCTCCGTCTTCCTTTTTTCTTTCTATCCATTATCACTTTCCTCACTGTCAGCATTGCTTAGAATTTGCTGTTGACTGACTTACACCTTCAGGTCACGGAGGTGCTGCACACCCATTCTCAGCTGCGGGGCTCCCCGGGGACCCTCTCCTGCTGCCCCTGCTCCACCTGAGTGAACGCTGCAAAATGCTATAAAATGCTCCAAAACACTACCCAGGGCGTTTCCCAGGTCCTGCTCAGGTCATCGGGAAGTTTTGTTCCTGGGTGGGGTGGGAGATCCGGGCTGAGCTTTCCTCAGGCTTTCTTTGCACCAAAGAAAGGCAATGGAAACTACAAATGGTAGCTCTCCCCATGTTTTAACCCTCACTGGTTTTTTTCTCAATGAAAATCTCAGATGTCACAGGCACCAGATTTGTACCTCCGCCTGAAGAGAACCAAACAATCCCCCAAGCTTTTATGCAGGCCTGGCTTTGTGCTTCAGTCTTTTGGACTAACTGGGATTACTTCAGCGTATTTGATGAGGTTTAAAATATAATTCATTTCCTATGGGCAACTATGACCCAGGGGTAATAATCTAATGTCTATGAAGGATCAAAGCATTTCAGGGGGAAAAAAGTGAGCCATAACAAGGCTATCTGCATGCTTAGCTTATCAGATACCTATTACTGCTCATATCAGGTTTTCTGGTACATCTGATATTCTACTACCTCTAAAAACTTCTGTCATTATCTCCTAAATAAGTGCTGGGATCCTCTATCATAGGAATTGTATTTTCTTAATATTACTATAAGAAAGGAAACCAGCTGAAGACACTCATAACAGAAATGGATGCTTCTAGTTCTTTTGAATGGGAATGTTATTCAGGAATGATGGCAACCTGGAAATTATTATTTTCATGCTCATGTCATTAGTTTCATAAAAACATATGAACTTTTTCATTCTTGAACTTGTGACCAGTATTTGCTGTTATATTGTAGCCCTGGATTCTTGGAGTTAGGCGACCCCCTGTTTTTATAACCTAGCTGAAGATCCTTCCCTTAGACTTTGGACAATAATATGAATATACCAATAAATGTTTTGGGTTTTAAAAGAAAAAAGAAGGAATCTTGAAATGCAAAGTACGGTAACACTATGCTGTAGTGGGAATGTTCTTGTTGAATAATAACTTATCTCAAAGAAAGTAGCACTGAACTGGATGTGTCTTTACTATGGGTAACATTTTCATCAGTGTGAGTTAAATCATTAGAACTAAGACCAGAAAAAGCAAGAGAAAATTTTGATATATGCCCCAAACTACCGCATCTATTATTAAAAGCGTAATAAGGAGACAGATAAGAGAGACAATAGAAGTATCTATTAATGTGTTTTGCTTATGCTATTCCATGTTAAATATTTTTCAGTGACATTATTGTAGTTTGCTTTGGGAACTTTTAGACATGCTTGACCTATAATGTGCACACTATAAAATTAATTTAATGTTTTACTACATTTGCCTTTGAACATGGGTCCTCTTCATTTTTTATGGTTAAATGAAATGTGGAATGTTAAATTCCAGAGTTGGCAGCCATGTGCTCTAGTAGTTACTCATTTCTACACCACAGATTTTGTTTCAAAGGCATCATTCCTGAGCTGGATAGTATCCATTTTTCTGGGTGTTGTTCTACAAACCACCCGCCCCAAACATGAACAGTCTTACTCTTGCTGATTTCTTAAGAGTACCAGAATCTGTAGCTTAATACATGGAAAACTAATTTTGTGAATTTTATAAACAAACTATATATTGATATGTATAAAATCATATATTGTTCTCCTTAATATATGGACTTCTAATATTTTTCCTACCAAAAAACCTCCAAAAGTTCTGTTTAGGCTAATCTTGCAAAATTATCCTGGAATTTTACCTGTCATTGAAGATAGAAAGAAGATTTTATTGAAAGCACGAAAAAAATTAATACTCAACTTATTCTAAGATTATAAGATTATAAGAATATTCAAAATCTTGTGTAGAAGTACAGATTGTAATAGAGATAGAAGCTGTAGTAACTTTAGAGTGAAGTCTGCTCTCAACATCTAAAAGAAACATTTTTGTAAGAAAACTAGTTGATAATAGTCACATTGAGTCACGTGTCTTTGTAATCCTGTACGGTTAATAGGTGAAGTAGGGGATCCTGTTTCCTGGAGTAGAAACCCCAACCAAATTTTATGAGAGAAACAAAAACAATTAATAATGAACATCTAAATCCGTAATTATTTTGTGTGGTACAACAGAAAATTACATGGGTTTCTAATTACTGACTGTAGAATTAGTCAGTTTTTCATTCCAGTGAACTGATTCCAACCTATCTTTTTCCTGTGATTTTACCTATTTCACACATGGAGGAGAAATTGAGTAAGCAGATAGATGTCTTCAACATGCTAAGTAATGGATGCTGATGTCAAAGATTACATCATGCAATACAATAATTGGAAAAATTGTCTGGCATAACACAAGTAAATCATGGAGTGCAAGATGCCAAACATATGGAAATTAATTCTGAGTGAGGTCATCACACAAAACTTCAGTCATTTAGATCTGAACATCCTCCCCTCCTCTCTTTGGAGAAAACTAATTATGTCAAATGTTTAAGATAACAAATCATCTCCATTATCTCTAATTGCAACTAAACTGACCTCTGGTGAGTGGTTTTGCTTCTCCCAAGTTTGCTTTGCATGGAAACCAAAGCAAGTAAAGGAGACAGGTGAGCACCCAGGTCTCTTCTACAATGAAGTCAAGGCACAGCCGAGACACGCACAGGCTTTTTTTCTCAGATAACCTAGTTTGGGCAGAAAGTTTGATGTCTCTCAAAGGTTGAAATGATTGTGCTCCTAGGAGTTACCTACTTCTTTCTTTTGGCTACGATGAGCAAATGATGACTAGCTTATATTAAGATAGCAAACTCTTTGATACCTATGTTAAGTAAAATGAGATCACCCCTATGGATTTGTCTCTAGGAAAAAAAGAAGTTAAGGTATGGCGCAACTAAATTTCCTTTCCAAGGTGGGGAGAAGATTAAATCAAGAAAGACCCACTGGACTTTCAGACTTACCTTCTCAAATGTCACAGGATGTAGTGCAGTTTCAGTTTTGACCTTGAAAAATTAGTGTATTTTAAAGAGTTGGTTTACTCCCACTAGGTTTTAAAGAAGCCTGTGAATGCAGCGCTCTGCAGAGGGAAGTTAGGGCTAGCCTTTGTATGTTGCAATGGCAAATAGCTGCTGTCCTGCAGTAAATATTTTGGGTTTTGAGAGGTGTTTATATGTTTCTGATGTTATTGTTGGTTTAGCTAGTAAATATTTCAATCACTGTTCTCTTTTTTTTCTTTGTTTGTTTCTTGTTTCTAATTCCTGGAAAAATGGCTCATTCTTATGTATTCTAAACGCTTCAGCCCTCACTGAAGCGGTAACGCCTCTTCAGCTGGGGTCTATGTATTTAAACAAGAACTATTTAAAAAAAATAAATTTAGCAGACTAATCTCTAACGTTCTGCACATACAGATATTTTATTTTATAGATGATCTCATTTACATTTTACTTTTTAAATAGTAGTTCTTTTTCAATAGCAAATAAAATTGAACTCTTCAGATGTTCCAAGACAGAGAAATGGCATCTTCTCTATTTCCTTCTCCTGCCCGTGAACTTCCATTCTAGTAACAATTTTTTCAGAATGAAGAAAAGTAAGTACCATTTTAGAACCTGTGTTTATCCTTCTGTCTTTTCTCTGTAAAGCAACACTGTTTATCTTAGCTGTATTGTGTTTTCAGAGAAGAACAACAGCTAGACATTTCAGAGATTGTTATCATGCTGATAAATTGCTACAGACTGAGAAAAAGCTGCTATAGAGCCATCATTTCTGTTTCACTCTAAAGTAGTCTGCATAGAAACCACTCTGGCACTAGGACAAAATTCATGGCAAACACTAAGAAGACTTAACATTTCCACCTCGTTCAAAAGCATTCTTTTGGCCTCTGTTCTGCTGTCATTTGCTCACAGCATATCACCAATTTTCAGCACTTTAAATAAGAGCTGAGCGAAACAGCTGTCTGTTTTAAAAACACCAGTGTTGATATTCTGCCATCACGCTACCTGTGTACATGTCAGGTTATATTAGACTGGAGTAAGAAGTAGATAGCTAATACATGTCATGTTGATGGATCTTTAGTAGAAGTGGTTAAAATTTTGGAACGGACAGGTTTTGTTCCTAATAGTCTGGTCCTGCCACACTGAATCCATTTTGGCTGCTTAGTATGCTTTTATTATTGCAAACCTGAGGATGTATCCTAGCATGCTAGTGTAAACTGCATTTTTTCCTATTTACTTTACCTTGCTACATCACGATAACAGATCAGAATCTACTTCATCTCGTATACATTATTCTCCTAGATTCAAAATGATCTCTTCTGCTTTAGTAGACAGTGTGGTTTAGTCAGACACTGAAACATAAAAATGGATAGTCTCTGCTGCCAGCTTGACAGATTACCTATGAAAATAACTTATTGCATCTTTCACTTTTTCAGTTTTTTGCCTTTCTTGTATGTTCGGTTTGTAAATTTTTCTGAGCTGAACTGTCTCCTAGTATATCAATGCATAGAACTTAGCATAGCAGGATCCTAAACTCAGTTATCATGTCTATGAATTAGAAAAAATAAATACTAATATAACTCCACTACTCAGAAGAGCTGAAGAACAGCTCTTTAATTGAAGTAGCTTTACCTGCAAAGAGAGTTTTGTTGCACATTTCAGGAAGCACACAGAAAGTTTTAACCATCGTCACACAATCTTTTCTAAAAAGTTATCTATGTGTTTATCATGTTAATAAGTCATGTCCTTTCTCTCAGAGTTTTACCAATTCCTGTCTATAATGTTAAATTCCTCAGTTTATTTGCAATAATCTAAGTCTACTTCACAATGAAAGCCCACCTCCAAAACCCCCACATAGTCCAGGAATGGTTACACTGATTAAGAGAAAATGAGGCAATGCCCCAGGAGAAATATCCTCTGGTGACCTTGTGACAAGTGTGTACATGAAATGACATTGGAATTATGAGTTTGACATAAATTGTACAAGTTATATATGCCTTTATCCCAAAGGACATCCATAAGGCTAGGAGTCTTCATGTGCTACTGCACATGAAGGACTGGCTTTTGCTGTAATTACACAGCAGTATAATCATCACAATCTGTCTGGATGAGAATGAGCTGAGTAGGAAGGGCAAAACCCATATAGGAGGGACTCAGGAGACCTGGTCTTCGTTCTCAGTACTGTCTTTAACTGCGGCACTTCATATCACCTTTTCTGAGACCTTTGTTTCCTCATTAGCACCTGCCTGCCTTGCCCTCGGCGATGGCAAACTCTGTGCGATGATGTCACCCTCCCACTGATCTGCGATCATTATGGGAATCTAGGAGTTTCATGTGAAATAGAAAGCAAAAAAAAGTACAAATAGTCACGGCAACACCTTAGGCAGTAGAAATGCCTTTTCTGCAGTTGGTTTTCTTCTTATATCCACTGGACTGAGCAGCCAAGACTCCAGGGCACAAGTGTATAAATATTGTGCAGGAAACTGTGTCATCATTCCCTCCTCCACAATAACAATGTGTAAGTCCAGGCCCAGTTCTTTGCCAGGCATTTGTCTGGGGTTTTCCAGTAGCAACAGCTAGGCCTAAGGCTTTTTCTTTGGCAGACTATTCTGATGATCCTTGGCACTACCCTGTTGCTGGTTTGGTTGGCTTCTGTGCAATAGAAATAAGCTTAGAGTTAGGCAACTGCTGAGGATCTGGTTTGTCTTTATTTCTTTCTGACATTTTTTCTGGTTTGAACATAAAATGCAACACTAAATTGAGGTTGAATTTATAACATGGGCCTTCCATTTCAAGAAAAAAAGTTGTACAGTAAAAAAGCCACAGTTACTGTCCTTAATAAAGCTATGTTTTTAATGATTGATTTAAGAAGGTTGGCATCTTTACTGTGAATAAACACACAAAACACTGATTACCAGTGATTCAGTTTGAACTTGTAGGATTATAGGATCACAGAATAATTGAGGTTGGAAAGGACCTTGGGAGGCTCAGAGCGGGGTCTACTATGAGATCAGACCAGATTGCTCAGGGCTTTTCCAACTGGGTCCTGGAAATCTTCAAGGATGGAGCCTGCACAACCTTTCCTCTAAGTACACCCAAGCCAAACCCCTTCTGTTTCGACTTGGGCCTCTTGTCTCTCACCCTCTCGCCAAGCGCCGCAGTAAGCAATCCACCTTCTTGCTGCCCTGCTCAGAGGCACAGTCTGGCTGCTGTCGGGACCCCAGAGCTGCCTGTTCCCCAGGCTGAACAGGCCCAGCTCCCTCCTCCCCTCCTCGTAGGGCAAGTGCTCCAGGAATGACGCCTACCCTGGAGCTCCTGGCCTGCGGCCTGCTGGTGGCCCTGGCTGCTGCCATGGCACACTGTTGGCTCCTGTGTTTCCCCTGCCCAGGCAGCCAGGGCATTTCTGCGGAGCTGCTCCTCGGCCACAGACAATCCGCTTTGTACTTTTACCTACACCAAAACCAGAGAAACTCAAATGTGGAGCTTCAAACTTCAGCTACCTCATATGATTAGGACAGGAATACGGCAATTTTGCTTCTGTAGAGCTTCAAGCACCTCAGTTTTTCATATGCTTGTATTTTTGTAATGACACTCATGACTTTTTTCTGCATTTTTATCTGTTTTAATTCATACCACCTTCTCTGTGGTCTGAGGCAAGGCTCTGTAAACTGGCTTAGCCTTGGGGACAAAGGCAGACAAAATTTGACAAAAGCTTCAGATCTGATTTAGTCCAAGTTTCTTGTTCCTACTCTTTGTTTTAACAACTCTCAGTACTGTTGCACGCTTTATTTATACAGTTCTCCAGTGCTAAATATTCTTATGATGTTACCCAGGAGGAAACTGAGGTAAAAATCAGAAGCAACATCCCCGAGTGTAACCAGTATGACAAGAAGGGAAGGCCAGGGGATTAAGCCCTGTGAACGCCATAGTAAAACAAACTTCATGAGGAAACTCAGCCTCTTGTCCTGGGTGGTCCTTGGCTCAGGGCTGGCTGGAGCTGCGGGCGCTCACTCAGTGTGCCCTGGGCACAGCCTGGGAGCTGGCGTGGGGCAGGGTCCACTGCCCATGGGCGGCTTGAATGAGTTGTTTTACTTTGGAGGGTAGGAAGTTTGAGTAGGAGGGATGAGGTCAACATGTGACGATGTCTCAGGGCTAGAGAAAGGGCCTTGAGTTATTCAGGTTGCTAAAACGATCTGATCTGACCCCATACTCAGACTGAGACTTTCCTTTCAGTTTTATTAAAGACGCCTCAAGTTGTAAGTGGTGATGTTATTCTTTACCTGTCAGGGGTGCTCAGTGGATGAATCCACCTAATCCTGACTTTAGAGTCAGGGATCCTGTTATCTTCCTTCCTTTTCATAACGTCTCTCTATGCGATGAAGCTTTGTAATACATTGAAAGACAAACCTGGGGCATATTGTGGGGAAGCATCACAAAGCAAAATGACTCCGGAGGGGTTTACGGAGTTTCTGCTCCCCTTAGCCTGCAGCTTGGGGTTTTTCAACATGGAGAGGGAAAAGTTTTAGTTGCTCAGTGCCTCACAGTTCACTCACGGACGTAGCATTCCACTAATACTTCTATCTATTTTAATCTCCTTTCTTAAAGAAGAAGAAATTAAGCCACAGAAGAACAGTTTTGCCTATGGTACAGCAAGTCTATAAAACCGCATGGAATTCCCGGCTGAATACAGCTACGCTGAAGAGAGAGAGGAGGTTTGTTTTGGTTTGGATTTTTTTCCTTCTTCTTCTTTTTAATGTTTATCCATAGCAGCAAGAAAATCTTCTGAAACCTGATTTAAAACTGACAGACAAAAATAATACTTGCTGCATAACAGCAGCAAGATTGCCTTTGTAAAATACATCTAATAAAACTGAGTTCCACTACTGTTTAAAAATGAGCAGGACAAAGAATTTGACCTAACCCTGACAAATTCTGCTTAAAGTGTTTGTAGTTCAAAGAACTTCAAGCCAGACTGTTTAACTATTGATTTTCTGTACATACACAGAAAATATGTATGTGTATGGGCACATAGAAATATATATACATATACACACTCATGCATGCAGATGCACATGAGAATTAGAAACAAAACATGATGTAGGTCTTTCTTTTCAGGAAAAAGCTAAAGGCTTTTATAAAAACATTCTCTTTTAAAACAAAGAATTTTATTTCTTTGCATATGTGAGGGACAAATGCGAGCCAGGAATTCTTTTGAAAAATGCATATTTTTTTTTTTTGTTTTAGCATGGAAAATTTACCGAAGTGATCTCATTTAAAATCACATAATTCATCTGCTCACGATTGCAGGAGACTGGTGTCAGGGCAATTTTCTTCAGTTGATAACCCTTTCACCTTTAAATTCTTTTTTTACTTCAGGCTGTCATGTCTTCTAGAAGTGAATGCATTAACCTACTAATACAAGATCAATTTTAAACCCCTTGAGAAAAACAAAAAAGCAACAACCCCCACTTTGCTGTATGTGATATGTAATTTTCCAGTTAGAAAGGTGCTTATAGGCCACGTAATGACAACCGAAGACTCCTTAAGGAATGGTAGTAATTTATATCAATTTTGAAAGAAATATGCATTTTTCTTGCTGTTCAAAACTGAATCTCTCTCAAGCTTCCTAGCCAACACTCACAAATTTTATTAGTTGTTATAACAGCCGAAGGAAAGTCAGCTCTCCTGATCAAAATCCCCACAGCCCTTTGATATAATTTATCAACATTACATACCAGGTTCAGTCAAATCAGTTGTCAAACCAGTTCTTTCTGTGTGTCAGTATTGGGTACAAAGGTTCCAAAGGTTTTGCATTTGGGACAAATCTTTGAGAACCAATAGCAAAAGCTGTTTTTTGCCTTACACTTAAAATATGTTTACAGATGTAGTTTGTAGATTATGACTGCTGATACTGAACTTGTGCATAAGGTGGTGATTTGGGACCAGAATGCTCAATATTCACTTGCTTTGTGATGCTTTCAGCTTTGCGAAGCCAGTCATCCAGTGCTTATAGCGTACTTCTATTGCTGTGGAATACGCAAATATATACTCTAGATAACGGTTGTGTTTTCTTCCCCTCACTTTTGCCAAAGGAATGACTGCACACTACGGTAAGGGTGCATTCTTGGAGTGCAGCTTTGATATTTATGCACCTGCAAAATGAGTTCTTCTGGTATCTCATGGAATCATGGAATAGTTTGGGTTGGAAGAGACCTTCAAAAGTTATCAAGTCCAACTCCCCTGCAATGAGCAGGGACATCCCCAATCAGATCAGGCCACCCAGAGCCCTGTCCAGCCTGACCCGGAATGCTTCCAGGGATGGGGCATCCACCACCTCCCTGGGCAACCCATGCCAGTAAATCAGGAAATAATATATATGGGAAAAACATAATGTCTGACTGTGCAGTTGCTGGCCAGTTAGCAAGCATCCAGCATCAACCAGCATCACTGCAATATAGGAGCATCACTTAAATCTCTAATGCTACATAAATGAGTTCAACATCTATTTGACTTACAAAAAATGATATATGTTGAGTAATATGAGATTCACACCTCAGTGCTTTACAGCAGAAGTTCTGAACCTCAATACTTCCGTTCCAGCAATCACTTCTCATTTACCAATATAAAAATGCTGAAATATCATCCCCTCTGGAGGCAGTGGCCTGTCCTTTTCATAGCTAAATGCAGACATATAGTGAACAGCATTTTCTTTCTTCCAATAAAGAGAAAAAAACCAAAAGAAAACAAAAAACCAGAGTAGAAACATTTCGTGAGAGTTAAGATCCTGCAATCAACAGACATATCCTATCTTATTTTACCTATGTTTTTTATATTTTTTCTATCTTTTTTATATTTTATCTATCTTTTATCTGAAAGGTCAACATCAGATGCACACCCTTCTTTTGAAGAAACTAAATTCTTTCAAAGTTCATCAAAGAATTTAAGAGAAAAATGACCTTTGGAAAGTAATGAAGTCTTTTCAGAAAAGCATGAATTGGAAAAGGGGTGAAAATAAGAGTACAGTGCCATCAAAGGTAAACCATATTCAACAGAAAATTCAAGCTATTAAATTTTCTTTTACACTAGTTTGTAATTTGTTAAGAAATTTGGTATTAGATGTTCACTTTTACAGATGTTTGAATGC
Organism: Phaethon lepturus; assembly: GCF_000687285.1. Classification (NCBI taxonomy): domain Eukaryota; kingdom Metazoa; phylum Chordata; class Aves; order Phaethontiformes; family Phaethontidae; genus Phaethon; species Phaethon lepturus. The sequence goes on along the minus strand of NW_010552382.1, from coordinate 9,489 downwards.
ATCATCTATGATCTCCACTGAACACTTTATCTCCCAGAAAGCTGTGAAATGCACGTGTCATGGAATGAGTAAGCCCTGGAGACTAGGCTAAATCTAGTCTGAAGAAGCACCCTCAACCTCATATAACAGACCAGTGTACCAGCTGCTTCAATATACTTATCTGCTCCTAGTACACTTACTATTCGCTAGTATGAAATTGCACAATTAGATTGGGACAAAAGCAGTATTTTTCCTACAAGTTTTTTCAAGAATGATATCTGCCCAAACTGAAACTCTCTCTTAAGTCAGGACAATTAAGGTAAATAATTTTGGTTGGTGACACCTGCACTGTAGTTTGTAGCCCATTGGTAATCTGTGGAGAACTGCTAACGATTCACGCAGAGCCTGTCTGTGTTCATATGGCTCTTCTTCCTTGTATCCAGGTGTCTCTACAAGGGTCAATAGCACATTTGTTTTTTTTCCTACATTCTAATATTTTTTTAACCTAGAAATAAGTCTGCTCTAGAATGTGCATTTGTATGTTAATTTGCTTCTAAGAGGTTGTCAGAAAAAGGAGGCTGTTGAAAGGAAAGTAAATGAAGAAATGGTGTCAAATGAGGACTAGTGCAAGAAAAAAAGTCCTAACTCAAAGTAGCAGTTTGGACAACACAGTGGGAAATGAAAGTGAAAGCAGAGCGGATTGGTACTGTAGAGCGAGAATGTAAGGAAGTGAGATTTTTGGCAGGGGCAAAGCTGTGAAGGGCTATGAAGCTGAGTTCCTCGAACCAACTTTTTACAAATGGTTTTTGATTTCAGTTATCTGAACTGAAAAAAAACGCCAAGCAACCAAAAGCTGAACTTGGAAGGAGGTGCAGTTATTCAGAAATTGTTGAGAAGCAGCCCCTCTGTAAGTTTGGAGATGAGAAACCTCAAATTATCTTGTCCTCGAAGTATAACTGGATGAATACTGCCCCTTGAAGCAACGCCAGCGTTTCTGAATTGGCATTGAAAGATCTGGAAATTTTAGATCACTGAAAAATATTAACATTAAGGCCCTGGAATTTATTGTCTTCAAAACACATTCTTTCACTAGAGAAATAAGAAGACTCAATAAGCCGAGAAGAGTGTAATATTTGCTTTCTGGTGCATGTTTGACATTGAGAGCCTTATCATTAGATAAGAGTTAGAGTAGCTACCATCCCACATTCTCCAAACCTAGCCAGATGGTTTGAGGACTTAGTGGTGAAAAAGCTCAGTCTTCAATCAAACAAAGCAGTTTGCATCTTTATTGTACCATTTGTTTAGTAGACTGACATGGGATGCCTAACATCCTTAAATATCAGTATTTAGGCAGCTGCTTAATTAAATTCTCAAGGCTGCATTTTGATGGGGGTAATTCATTTTAAATGAACGACAAAACATAAGCCCTTTCTTGCCCTCCTTTTCTCTTAGCAGATAATACTCTGTTATCAGTTGCTTCTGGCTGACCACAAATAACAGTGACAGCTTGAAATGACTCACTGATCTCTGCAACCCCCCATCCCCTACAAATCTGTCTCAAAATCTGACAGAAATGAATGTAGGTGTTTTATAATAGCTTCAAAAGAAAAAATACATTTCTGGGTCCTTTGTATGACCCTTAAGTGTCAGAATCTGTTCAGGAGAATAACCTTGTTTAGCAGTGGGAAGAGTTTTGCTGAACAGATTTTATCGGTCTATTTTTTACATAATAAACTAACATTTTGGGTTTCTTTTACTTTATTAAAATTCATCTTACACCCTTTGTATACCCAAATGGCCACTCTCATTTTTCAAGGGTGTCCTGATTAAAATTGTGAGTCGGAAAAACCCCATGTGCTGTGTGTATTGTTTGCTGGCCACAGGTAATACAACAGCAAGGAGATGCTCTGGTCCAAACCTGAACTGTGGTTCACTTCAGAAGTGACGTTTTCTCAGGCAGAGATGTTCTTGTGCTTCTCATTCAGACATCCCCCGTTTCTCTAAATGCTCATTTCCATAAATGATTTAAAATAAGTACCAATATATCTATTATTGCCTCACAGCCTGACAGTACTGGAAACGCCATTCTGTCCCATTTCTAGTGGGGCAAAGAAATTGTAAGGGAAATGTAAATTGATATAAGTTATCAGCTTATTTATTATTCATTTTATATGTATGTACACCTGTTTAATATCCATGTTTGCCAAATGTAAGAGGTACTTTCAGGTTAAATATGGCTCTAGTTTAAATAAGGCAGTTTAACAAACTTCAGGGAAGTTTTCTTAAGAAGTAAATATGTCCTTATTTTTTTATCATTTAATCTACTTAGAGATGCGCCTGCTTTTCATTTAAATTTCATACAGTTTAAAGCACATTGTCAAATACTGGCAATAATGATGATGCTGTTGCTGAGACAGAATTGTTAATCGTGAGAGCCAATTGCAAACCTTTAAAGTTCATTTACATTTTCTAATAGAAGGTGCTCTACCCTGTAAAATATTCACCAGAATTATTCTTCATTTCCCATTGCGATACTTCCTGTGGTCATATCCCAGACAAAATTAGCTCCTACTGGCTGCAGTGGCTTATCCAAGGAGCAACTAATCTTATCTGAATTTCACAAATACCTCAAATGGTAGCTTGTGACTTTGATTATTAGGAGAGTAGACCTAATCAGATTCCTTTCCTTAAAACAGTGGTTCATTCAGATCCTTCACTCTGGGAGATCAAAGCTCTTTCTTCTCTCTATCTGCAGGGAAGCTCATTAGGAGGAGGTTGTCAGGATTATAATCACGCAACAGTTTTACTTCTGGGTTATAACGCTTTTCCTTTCTTATCAGTCTGTGAGGTCCAAAGTGAGAGGAACAAAGTAGGTATCACTGACATATGATATTTTCAATACTTTCAGAAATCAGTGTGGTTTACTATCTCTTTTATTAATGTCTTCATTCTGAAAGCATTTTGCAAATGTATCATCTCAGCTATACAATCAGTTTCGAAGAACTTTTATCTGGCTCCTAACATTTTAAAATCAACAACTATGTCAACAAGTTATTTTCAAATTAAAACGTCACCAGTTTGACTGCATCTTATATTTCATGTACTAGCTGCTTGCACAAATTAATTTTAAGGACTATGTGTCATTTACTAACGTCCTCATCATAATTTCCATGTATATTTTAAAATAGAAAAGCATATTAAAATATGTTCCTATTGTAGACCACAAAGGCAGCCTATACAGTAGTTAGACTGTATGTCTTGCAGCTGGGAACTATTCAACTTTAATTCTTATATTGTCACTGAAATGTGTGGTAATTTCAAAACCATTGCATTTGCTAGATCCTGATTGCAGTGTCATTTTCTGTCTCCCACAGCGCTAAATGCTCAGCGTGTTTGACTCTGGAGTTTTGATTAGGAGATCACATTTAATGGTAATACATTCGTAATAATACCTGGAGACTACTAGGTAATTAATGATTGAACAGGATACTTGACAGGCAAAACATGTATGACTTTAAACCTGCAAATACACCCTTCACTCTGTGGTATTCAAAGGCCCAGTAAATGCAGATGTTGTACTCATCCAAGTGGTCAAAATGTAAGATCAAGACTTGATGTAGAAATAATACAAACCATAGTGGCATGAAATACAAACATATTTTTAGTTTCTTCTAATGATCAATTATTGGAAAGTAACCACTTTCCCTGTAACTAGAAAAGACCTCTGGCCAAATTTTCCCTCTGAATCCAAAATACCAAAACTTAATAATGTGTGTTATATCTGTAAGAACTACATTAAAAAAAAAATTATTAGGAGCTGCCTACATTGAGTAATTGATTGCAAAATGACGTGACTGGAACAGTCACTGAACAAACTACTCATGGAGCCGCAAGCCAAATGATGGCAGCTGTATGAGCATGCCAAACGAACGGAGAGGAGTGTCATCCCAACACGGTTACACAACTTCCAAGAATGGAGCCAGTGCCTACACCACACTGTGCTATATACCTATAGCCTTCCTGTGTGTGGGTCTAAGTCTTCCAGTTCACTTAGAACTAGCTCAGTCATATTTAATGTAGGATCTTGCACAGCAGTGTCATTGCAGGCTCCTCCACGTTCAGGCATTGCGTGTTGTACTGGGTTTTCCAGCTTAGTACTGGGTGAGCTTCACTATTTCCTCCTCCATCCTTTTCACGAGTTGATCCATACAAAATCCTATTACTCTCATGCCTTCCTCTGGAGTCCTCCTGCCGTTTCACCCTCTGCTGCAGCCCCTTCAAATTCCCCCTCCCAGGGCCCTGCTATTGCCCACCAGCAGCAGCTCTTTCTCACTGTCATTTCAGCTGCCTGATAGAGAGCAAGTTAGTGGACTGTAGAGCTTGGTTCTGCATCACAGTTAACTTTTAAGGGTGACATGTCTCACAGTCAGCACGTGTTTTCATCTCATGATCTGCTTTCTCCACAGTCAGCTCTCTGGAATTTACTCCCAAAGATATCCTCTGGACTAACGCAATTGAAATCATGCTTCAGCTTAAAAAAAACCCACAACAACAAACAAAAAAAACCCAAACCACAAACACAAACCAAAAAAAGCCAAACAAAAAAAAAACCACAGGGGAAAAAAAAAAAAAAAAGGGAAATTTATGGACAGTATACACTTGAAAGACACATTGAAATGTGCCTTACAGATAAGAAAAATTTGCTTTTAAAGAACAAGCCTTTGCCTCTAACCGATCTTTTGCTCAGAAGTTGAAGTTAGTAGGTAGTTAACAGTGATCTGAGTATCAGAGAAGCTGAACACTGTATAAAACCAGCTGGAATCATTTAAAGCTGTGGGTGTTCAGAATCACTCAGGCATATATGTTGTCCATCATACTGTCCTATTTTAGAGTTAAATATGAAGTTACTAAGCTATATTTCC
>NW_010552382.1:0-4557 GCF_000687285.1 Phaethon lepturus | reverse complement strand
TCCCTACACCACGCTAGGCAACTCTAAAAGAATTTTGTATCTATCTAATTTAAATAAATAAGAATTAATTTTAAAATATTCTAGAGAGTGTGGGCTTCCTGAATGGAGCAAACAACTGTGGAGAGGAATCTTCTTCACCTAGCTGTGCTGAAGAGGAACTGAACAGGTTGCGTTTTCTATATGCATCTTCTACATCTAATTTCCTTGGTCTGCTCAGAGGATCAGAACGGTGGAATAAAATGATCCTTGAGGCCATTTCCAGAAAACACACTTTCCCAGAGCATTCAGAGGGCAATGATTTTATGCATCTGAAAATATAGGAAAAGATAGCTTTAAACATTTACATGCAAATAAATTGAAAAGGGGATATTTCCTGAAAATTTACCTCAGTTTAAAGATGTGCGTCTTAGAATCAAAGACCACCTTGACATACGAATGACATAAGGAATGGATATAGCTGTTTTAGCAAGTTCCAGATGGTGAAGTTGTTTGTACTGGTCAGTGATATTTTCTAAGCTTAATTTCTCAAAAGTGCCCAGCACTGAACACGTGTCCATATTCCTGTACAAAGCAACAGAGAATATTTGGCCAACTGGACCGTGTGATTGGCAGAACATTCAGACGTTTCATTTTGGAAAAGAAATATCACTTCATGGAATGGAACTTCTAGCAGACTATTCCACTGCCACTGCTGAAGGGGAAAGATTCTCTAATTTTTCCTTTATTTAAAAGTAGAATACAATATTATTAAATCATGGGCATATGAATATAGGCTTCTGATTTCTAAAATATTATCTTGTTGTCAGAATATAGGGAAAAAACTAATTGAATACTTTCTGTGGGTCTGTACACTTCTCCAGCTTGTTCCAAAGTCATCACTATGGTATTTATATTAATTAATTTTATATCGACAGTGGCTGGTTAATACTCTAAATAGTCTTATTGTTTTACCACCTGTAGACTGGAAAGTACTTTCACAAAAGCTGCTAAGGAAAATTGCCTTCATTTTATACAAAGCAACTTTGAAGCACTGGGTTTAATTCATTTAGATGGCCACCAATACGAATCTGCACAAAACCATGAGATAAAAAAACGTAGGCTTTTATACTTGTGTCAATAACATGAAATGTAACAATGTCTCAAAGCAAATACTCTTACTGAGATGTGGAAAAGAAGCAGCAAAACTAGGTACCCCTTCCCTCCATTTTGTACTGGATGTTGCAAAAACTGGTAGGAACAGAGGAAGAAAGAGCATGCAGGAACTAACTTTCTTTTTCAAAAGAGAAGAACCAGGAACAAGCAAGTTGTCCGGAGCTACTGGTCCTTTACGGACCTTTCTCATCTGTATGAGACTGCTGTCAGGTTGCTTAGAGAATTTGTTTTTTGTGTTGAAAGTCCTTAATAAGCTGCTTGGCTAAGGGAACTGGACACTGGGACAGAGAGCAAAATGGAGAAGGGTTTCTCTAAGCAGATCAGCAGGCCCAAAATTTTCCCTATAATCACTAGTATAGCTCCACTTCTAATCAGAATCCTGCCATTTTCCAGGAAACTGTAAGAGCTTACAAGATCATTTTTGCTAAGTGACAATCTGCGACATTGTTTTTGAGAGTTTATAATATTTCACACTTTGCAGATTAAAGCAAATCAGAACAACAAACAAAACTGATGTCCTGGGAAAAGTAGACTTAGTTAACCTAGTCATGGTCTTCCCTTAGTGACACACAAGAAAGAGAGGAAAGAAAAAATGGAGGTGTGTACTTCCCTTCTGGAAAGATTGAGATCCAGCTGGTAGGACATCCACCTTGGATCTCAGCTGGATATTGTTTTCTCTCTGACAATTCTGTCCTGAGTGAGGATGTCTCAAGCTACAGTCAAGGAAGAATGTGTGAGCTGTTTTAGGGGCAGCTCTTGGACAAGCACCAGCATATCTCCTACTGAAGTCATCTGGGATGGGAGCACAACTGAAAAACTCTTGCAAGAAACTTTTCAGCTTATGTCTCGTGCAAGGATGGAGTGCTTTTGGACTTCAGCAAACAGACATGTTTCTTTAGTTGATTAATAAATCAGTTAAAAATAAAGCAGTATGTTACATCACAGGGTTTTACTCATCAATATCCTTATATTTTAAATATAAGCACAGGCTGATCATTTTTAGCTGAACTTCTAATTTTCCTGAAGTCTTCCAAAATTTTAAATGAACTTGGATAAATGAGTGATGATTAACCTATGCATCTATTCCCAAACCTATCCTCAGATTAAGTTCACCCATTTCTTCGCAGGATGTCTTGGCAATTGCTGTAAGCTCCACTTTCTTCTAATGGCATAGACATTCAGCAAGATAAGATAAGATATTCCTCCCATTTCCCCATTAAAATTTCTCATTATTAGCTTTCTGGAATGAGAAAACACAGACCTTAAGGAGACCTTAATGCAGACCTACAGCTTCCTTGGGCTGTTTTAGGTTCTTTACCATTGACCCATCAAAAACCCCTGTGGCTGTATTGGATGCATACCATCTGTACATGTCCTTCAGGCAACAGCTTCTGGAATGGAAAAAAATATTTTTACAGTTCTTTACAGGTCTCCATTTCAGACCTTTTTGCCCTTAACATCACCTTCAGAACTGGTTTGTTCTCTTCTACTGGCACGGCTTCATTCTCTTCAGATTTTCTCTTTTGTGCATGTGCAGGAGCTTGTGTTTATGAACCCAGTGAGGTGTTCCAAGGAAGCGTGACTTCACACATTAACACGTCTTGCTCTACATTAGAAGTCATAGCACGACACACTGTCAGTGGCAAAGAAGAATGGTTCATCACTCAGCATGACACAATGTTCTTCACTTATGTGAAGTGGGAAACACTTCATTCTTCACAAACAAACTAGCTGTGTATGGGAATATCCTTATTCACCTCTGACATCATGAAGCTTTTTGAATTATGATGGAGATATGGAAAAAAGGGAAAGTAAGTATTTGTCTCTATTTTATTTCAGCTATATCTCATTTTTATTTCTTTTTATTGCACTGAAATACTTGATTCATTTACCTCCCAATGATACAGCTGGTACGAATATTGTTTATAACTTGTTTTCAACATTAAAAGTCTGAAAATATCCCATTAGAGATATCATATGACTAAAAGCTGAATTAAAGGATGACAGGAATCTGGCAGTAACAGAATATATACCATTGTTTTAATTTTAAAGTGTATAGAATTACCTTATTGTTCCAAATATTCACTTGCTTTAACTAGCACTTATATTGGTTTAAGCAGCATAACAAATATGTAACATACCACATACATTCACATTATAACCTCCTGAGAAATTGTGACCCATATAAATACATACATATCCTTAATTTTCCTTTCCAAGTTAAAACTGAAGTCTATTCAAATAAAATAAAAAAAGCCAATTTGAAGCACAATGTACTTGAACATTTTTAACAAATTATTTTTTAACTAGAATTTTATAAAGCATATTACTTATTGAAGGATTGTGGTATAATTATAGTTAAGTTTTATGGAGATCAGAAAGATCAAGTCAAAGAAAGAAATATTGTTTTACAAAGGGGAAACAGGTGCAAAGAAAAGAAGTGATTTGCCAACATCCCTTGCAAACTAGAGGCAAAGTTAGAAATACAACCTTTTTTTTAGCTTGCAGTCCAATATTCTATTTATTAAACCATACTGCTCATAATCAAAAGAAATTATAAACTCACTGAAGTTCTTTCACTTATCCTTTTTTTTTGTGCTGTTTGATTTCAATGATCTTTAGGCACAACCCTTAGTTATTGACTTCTGCTAGTGGCAGATATCAAAACACTGAGCAATTGTATAAGATGGAAGCTGGAGGGCAAAGAAGTTCCATTTCTATGATTTGATCTGCTCCTTTCCTGGAAGTCTATTAGCTGTGTTCAGAACTCTGCCAATGGTAGACAGATGAGACATACTGGGTGGAAGAAAAATGAGAGTCAGGAAAGACAGTTGCACACTATCATAATTTTAGGCTTGAAGAAATTCTTCTAGATGGGATTACAACTTAAACATACTGCATCAATATGAGAGTAACAAAGGTGGTGAAAGGACTGGAAGGAGGAGGAACTATGGAGAGAGGCTAAGGACTATGAGTTTGTCTAGTTTGGAGAAAAAGAGGCTGAGGGGTGACCTCATTGCTCTCTACAGCTTCCTGAGGAGGGGAAGTGGAGAGGGAGCTGCTGATCCCTTCTCCCTGGTATCCAGTGATAGGATATATGGGAATGCTTCAAAGCTGCACCAGGGGACTTTCACACTTGGCATTAGGAAGCTTTTCTTTACCGAGAAGTAAACACCAGAACAGGCTTCCTAGAGAGGTGAACAGAAGTCAAACACCAGAACAGGCTTCCTAGAGAGGTGGTCAATCCCCCAAGCCTGTCAGTGTTTAAGAGGCATTTGGACAATACCCTTAATAGCACGCTTTAACTTTTGGTGAGCCCTGAAGTGGTCAGGCAGCTGGACTAAGTGATCTTTGTAGATCCTTTCCAACTGAAATGTCTTCCCTTCCCTTCCCTTCCCTTCCCTT
>NW_010552381.1:22637-65763 GCF_000687285.1 Phaethon lepturus | reverse complement strand
AATATAATATAAACCACATATATTATATTATATATACATATACAGACAATTACAACATTAATGCAGTTTGTATTTTGTACAGTGTATTGGACAATCCGATTTGCATCAGACCATGGCACGATATGGTCCCTGCATTTTTAGGAACTGAATGATGAAGGAGGGTCCTCCTGCAACAATCTGAGGTGGAAGGTGGCTGAGCGGGCAGTTCTCAATACTCATTATTGACAGTTTGCTGCAAAGAGCCAGCTCAAAGGGAAGGCTGTGCAGATTGGGGTTGTCATTCAAATACAGTTCTTCCAGATTCTCCAGTGTACCTGGTTAAAATAAAATAATATAAAGTAGTGATTTTTTGATTCATGCAGTTTAACTTTTAGACAGAAGCTTTAAGTCCACTTGAAGATTCTTTACTGTATAGAATCTTGAGTCAGTGACTCATCTAAACTCCTATTTTCAAGCACAGCAAGTTTTCTGCTCACTGGTACCTAAGGAAGAACCAATTTGCTTTAGTTTCCCTGTAAAAATATCCACTACTACACCTCCTTTAGATAACAACTGTACTAAGAATACACAGAATAAGAGAACCGAGAGGGACTTCACCGTAACTGTTCAGTCAAGCGCTTTGCAATTGCAGGCAACACTGAATAGCTATCTAGTCAGAAGGGCCTAGAAAATATTTAGACTATACAGTATCTATTGTGTCTCTAAAAATATCTATACCATATCTTTTATATTATTAGAACCCATACATTAAAGACATGAATTTGTAACTAATGTGCCACAGGAAGAAAGCAGGACAGACCTCTGCACAGCAGTGAATTTATTAAATGGAACAAACCTGTGGGAAAATTTTTTTCTAAATTCAAATATTACAACTTGCCTCTACTGCAGATACTGCAATACAGATTAACCAGAAGCTGGAAAACAGAGTAATTTCTTCTTTCTGAAGACTTCCATTCCTCCACAGCAATGAAATATCAAAATTAATCCATATCTTCGAAATACACTCCAAACATACAAGTCCTCCTCAAAACATTCCCCATTTTCCGATCTTATATACACCATAAACATCTCCTATAACCTAAAAGACTATTTAATCTTTCACAAGAGAAAGCAGTAGCCAGGGCCTAAGGCACGGAAAACCATCAAAAAGGAAAGGCTATAGAAAAAAAAACCAAAACAAACAATAAATAGCTGATAGCATGATAGATGAAGCAGTCATATCTGAAAACAGTTAACTATTCTCTGATCTGTTAAGACAACCAGCTTTAATAATCAAATTGTACTCCTACAATAGTATTTGAAGTGTCCTTACTGATTTTAATTCCACAGCTCATTTCCACAGCACCCAATCTCTCTCCACTAACAAAACAAATTAAAAAGCTGCAGATTTAGATTCTTTTAGGCTCTTCTCACACTGAGGCACATACAAGATGAGCAGAAGCTGTAACAGCTCTTCACTAAAGATGCTGAGAGATACAGACCATGCCTTCCCCATCTGCACATCGCTGTTTCTGACCACATTTTGCTTTGTGTAGCTTGTCTCATCATTTTTTCCTCAATAATAAGCTCTAACTTTAAGATTTTAATTTAAGTGCTCAGAATCATGCTCTGGACCTATATGCTTGTGGCCAACTATAAAAGGAACGTGGGCACTCTGTTTCAGAATCCTTGAAGAAGCTCTGAATCCCACTTACTCTAAATGTCTCAAGTAGACAAAAAGAATCCTATTCCTCCCTTTCTTTCTGTAGATTTCCTCCTCTTCACTTTCTTTTCTGATCTCATCAAGGTGAAAAACAATATGATGGTCTATAAACAGAAGTGTCTGCAGAGGGACTCTCATCAGAAACATTTGCTTTGGCTGTTTACACCTTACACAAGGTTTTTGTCTACACCATGGAATCACAGTAGGACCAGTGCGTTTCCTTTCTCTTTCCAAGAATAGGTTTATGAAATTGAGTGATTGACAATATGCAAATTGTGGGAGAATTTGGAAAGAAAAGGAATCTCACCATTCCAAGTTAAAGTGTCTTCTGCAGAAGAACTGAAAAAAAGCTAGACCATTCGTTTCACTACCGTTTGGCACAATAAAGATCATACAGTACAGTGCTGTTCCTATGGCACATGCTTCACATCAGGTTGTGTATATCTAGGTTTCACATGAATTTTGTGGCCTTTACTTATGAACACAGCAGATGCCTATCTTCTGTGTCACTAACTGCTTTGTCTCAGGCACACTAAATAAAAGCAGAAAAAGTGATCTTACCAATTTCCTCAGGAAGGTGTGTGAGAAGATTCTCTCCAAGCCCAAGGTGCGTCAGATTGGTAAGGTGACCGATACCTCTGGGAAGGGTGGTCAACTGATTATTAGTTAGAACCAATTTCTAAGGAAAAAACATGTTTTTAAAAATTAATGACTTTTGCTTTGAATGACAGCAAGTAACAAGATATATAGCTGATAAACTGATGGGTTCTACTCTCCAGCATTTCAACAAAAAATGTCTGCCCTTCAACGACGTTTCTGACTTCTATTAAAGACCACTAAACATAAAAATAAAGTAAAACATGTGCCTAAATATAAAAGCTTTCATGAATGTGACTAAAATCAGAGGCTATTCCTGTGGCAGTACTGTACTCATGGTACAACAGTTAAACTCTTCAGAATTTGTTTGTTCAATATTAACTGATAAATCTGGAGAAGAATTAGTGGGGACAGATTGTGGATGATGTTGCACAAGATTCTTAACTTCTGGTTCTATGTCCAGTCCCAAACAGTTCCTCTCATCAAACTAGTTGTAATTAAATCAGCACGGCGTTAATAAAGGACGCTAGATGTTTATCTCAGCCCATTATTGTTTCACCTGCAGATCCTTGAGGTAAGCTATTTCATTTGGCAAGGATTCCAGTTTGTTTTCCTCTAGATCTAGCTCTCGGAGTTTCCGTAGATTTCCAATTCCATGGGGAAGTTTCTTTAGTAGATTGTTTGACAAGATAAGAACCTAAAAAACACCCAAAAAATCCAAACACACAGAACTTCAGCAACGCATTAGTAAATAATGATTAACACAGGATGTTTTTATATTTTCAAGTAATAAAGTCCAAGATTAGTCTACATTCAAATTATGGAAGCAAACTGAGAAGATAAAAAAAATAAAGATCAGTGATTAACATAATTTTTTTAAGTCTTTAATGATACAAATACATAGATTTATGACAGAATTCTTTCAAATATTATTTTACATAATAATAAATGCATAGCAAAACCAAAGAACACTTAATTTCTTCAAATGACCAAAGAAACACAATTTTTTCCTGGACTTCCCTCTATTTTTTGCTCTCCTTCCTTATAGCTATCTCAACCATGTTTTACATTATTTGCTGTGCTTGCCAAGTCCTCCTTAAAAAGCTTAATACTTCCTCTTCTCCCCGTGTCCCCTTGGTTAAAAGGAGCAGCAAGTAAACGTACAGATCAGAGCACCTAAGCAGAATACTCATAGATATCCACTGGCTTTTCAAAATGTTCTCCTATCACACACTCACCCATACCAGTGTTATTCTCTTGTTTTTCTCCTCCTTTCTAAGTTCAGTTATATATATTATACGTTCAAGAAAAGTGTCCTTACTTGCAACATCATTTAACAGTTATTCCTTATAGCACCAGCAAGTTAACAGGGGTTACACTAGTATACACGATTTTTCCTCCAGAGAAGTCTAGCAGTCCTTAGAAGTAATCAAGCTTCGTAAACAACACAGCAAGTAGAAGGTAATTAATTACTGATTAGACAATGCTATATCTAGTTATTTAACAAGGCACCTTGGAACAAAGGATGTTGAAGAGCACCCAATGTGGACCCTCATCCTAGCCACACACAGCTCCCTGCTAAACCAGCCAAGGGTGCAAATGCCTGGTTTCTCCCAAACCCAGCTCTCACTGGCTTCATGTAACATGGAAACACCAAAGGCAGGAACAGAACAAGGCTAAAAATCAGAATTAACAAAAGCCAACATCTTAGCGTTGGCACAAGCAGTATTTCGGTGGCCTTCCTTTATGCGCTACGATATACACAGCACGATAAGAATAGTAACATTTTAATCGTGTATCAAGAAACAAAGGCAGGAACAGAAAGTATCACCTACATGCAATGCAGCTGATTTAGCGCTGCTGTGGGAACCTTCACTTTTGCGTAAACACTGCTCAAACAGTTCTTTGTATTTGACTCATTAATTACCAAGAAAAATAGTGCTAAGGGGTCTGCAGACCCTGCAGCTCTGCAGCTTCGGCACCTGGCAGACCACCGGCAAATCCAGTTGTTAGAGGTTACTAACTTCCCAATCACATCCATCAGAGCCTTAACTTAAAGGGAACTGGGCCACTAAACAGCTATTACTCTGCCACATCATTTTTGCCCCAAATTACAGGAATTATTACTTAACCAGAGCAGCAGTCACACTGGAAATCTGCAATTTCAAACATGCCATTTGCTATTGTACTTTTAACTGATTTTTCCCAGCAATTCAGAGAGGCTACGAAGTCCCCTCAGCTGCCCAAACAAGCACCTCTATCTTTAATGTCCCTCCAAGGCAATTAAGTTTGCCTCTCCTGATGGTACCTTGGGAAACAGGACATGGGGACACAACAGGTTTAGTTCATGGTTTCAACCTACGAGTTCTTCCCCCTCAAAGGCTGAGAATTCCCACCCAGCTGCCTACAAAGTTCACAGTGCTACACTTCAAGCCAGCTCTGGCTGTAGACCATTTCATTACATTTTTCTGATCCTTTCTGTTTCCATGCTGGAAACATTCCTCTCCAGAAATTGAACTGAGTTCAGTGCCATTTCATTTACAACAGTAACTTTCTGTTGAGAAAAATTTTCTTTCCACATATATATTTTTAACTATGTACTTAACCCTGTGCACAGACACTCATCCAGAGCCTAAAGAACAATGTTCAAAAAGCTCTTGAAAACAACCATAAACGGATGCATCACATCTATTTAAATAGCATACATACACATATTTATTTGGCTTTATTTGACCAAAAGGTATTATTACTTAAACCTGAAGCAGAAAATGCCTCTTTGCAGGGATTCACTTAGCTGTTCATTTATACTCTTCTCACCTCAAGAGAAACAAGCCCAGATACATCCTCAGGGATTTTTGTGAGCTGATTAGTCGCTAAGTTCAGTTCTACCATACTAGTCCAAGTCCCGAAGTCCAAGGGGAGAGAGGTCAGCTGATTGTCCTGTGATTTAACATATCAAACATTTAGGGTCTGCGCTTACACGGCATCTGATAAACAAACTGTTTACAAAATACTTCATAACAAAATAGTAGATAATTAAATCAGAATAATAAAATGTTGATAATTGGCCAAATATGTTTTTAATTCCTCAAAACATAATAAGCAGTCCCAACCTAGAGTTACAGAATTGACTCTGTGTTACTAATATGAACTGAAGTGGAAAAATTAGAAGCGCATAATTCTCAAGATTTCATGAGCCCCAGTAGTTAAAACATTTTTTTTTGTCCTTTCTTTGCTGAATACAATGGAGGCTGGGAGCAGGGAAGAACAGAAAATTCACCATAACTTACAAAGGTGCTATCAGCAACGCCGGAATCCTAAAAATACATGGAGTTTGCTACAAAAAAAAAAAAGGGGGGAGGGGAACCTAACACACCACAAAGGAAATATACCTTAATGGCTCAGCATAAAAGCATCTCAGATTAATCTGAACATCTTACTGCTTAAAATGTAGCTACAAAATTTGATCTAGACCAGACATTTAAAAAAAAAAAAATCTAAAAAAACCCAGATCATACAAAGTCCTGGTAAACATGCAAAGTTACAAACAGGTATGTGATAAAAAATGGTCTTAATGCAAACTGAGAATCCATTTGTGCCAAAACAGTAGCTAAGCTTAGCTGCTGCTTGTTTATTTTTTTTTAGTAATTTAAAAACTTGAAACAAACACATCCATAGAAAAACATAATCTCTTGTCTCTCAGTTCTCTTAACACTAAGTGTACATAGCACAGCCTTAAAGGTTCTTTTTCTGTGCTCTACAGCTACTGCCAAAAGTCTACAAATTTAGGTTTTGAAAGAATATATTCAAAAAAAGATATTTTACATTATTTTGTTTATAATCTAAACTTAGGGGGAGAAACAAGCTACTCTCCATGTAAATATTTGAGAACTTTGCAATCAACTTGCTTATTTTCATTGTTCAAATTCGAGCAAATGTGACAACACCTTAACTAACAAAGACAAATCAATAGTACATTTTTAAACTAATACCGAATTGTTCCTATATGTGACAACAGCAGCGTCCACTTCAGCATGAGAAATTAATTCCTTGTATCATTAAGTTTGCCAGAATTCATGGAGCAGCAAACAGTGCTCCCCATTGATTTTACACTCAGTAGCATGTTTCTGTGCCTCACCTTCATGTTCAGCTTGCTTAA
Source organism: Phaethon lepturus (assembly GCF_000687285.1). Taxonomy (NCBI): domain Eukaryota; kingdom Metazoa; phylum Chordata; class Aves; order Phaethontiformes; family Phaethontidae; genus Phaethon; species Phaethon lepturus. Next base: position 59,305 of record NW_010552381.1, on the reverse strand, counting down.
TACTTTAGCTCTAGAGAAAATTCCAAAGGGGATTTTATTGATGCGGTTGTGCTCCATGTTGAGAGAGTAGATTGTGGAGAACTGGGACGGGCCACCCACAGGATAGGACTGGAAGCAGTTCCTGGCCAGTGTTAAACTAGTCAGTTTGACAAGGCTGGATAAAAGACCCTGTAGAGAGAAGAAAACCACCCAGGAACTTAGGACTGATTTATTTGAAGACATCTCTTTTCCCTCATGGGTCTAATTAGAAATGTTCCCCCTCCCTCAAGTCCATCCCCTAAATAAGTGTTGCAACACATAAACCAGTGTTAAATTTGATAGAACTTCGATCACAGTAGTCAGTCCTTACCTTACTTCCCCCTTTCTCCTCACATACTGCCAGATACAAAAAAAGCAAACATATCACATTTAAAAGTGCAAGTTTAGGAGGGTTTGTAACTCTTCTCTCCTCCACAAGGAGTTCTTTAATAACAGATTGCTGTGTCCTGGACAGCTCTGAAGAGGGCAGGGGCAGCGGCTGGCAGGGGCAGTCAGCAGCATGTCCATCCCAAACGGTGGTCCAGGCTTCGGCCAATGCCACCCAACTGCAGCTCACTCAATTTTGATGCCTGCTCACAGTTGAGAACAGGGCCCAAAGAAGTATCAACTGCATGCACCATTTTTCAAACAGGCATTTGATACTTCCAGTACTAATCTTTGTTAATTTAATAAAAATCCATATTGTAAGCACATCTGTAGAAGTTTTCTTTTAGGCTGTAAAAGTTTCAGATAGTCTGACAGGACAGAGAAAAAAAATGGGAAGGGCAGGGTTTGGAAATTCCAATTTTTTTTCCTGTTTTAAAAATATTCCCAAATAGTTACGACTCCACCTTTTTGTTTTTGTTGTTTTTTTGTTCCTTCCCCCTTTAAGAAATGAAAAGCAAGAAGCCTGGAGTTAAACTGCATAGCAATGGTTGCCCATTGAATCCAGTCTCATTTCCCTTTGCAATCTAATTAGATTCTACAATCTCAGCAGCGCAGATCTCAGAGTTTTTCTGTTAGTTATGTGCCAAGCACGTTGCTGGATCTGTGGGGATGAATAATGAGATCTAAATTACTGCTGAAGCGTCACCTTTGCTTATTACTATGCCAAGTTGAATTCAGCCCTATTTGCTTAAGTATTACAGAAATTGGAGATTTATGCATGGCATTACATACCATAAATAATGCAACATCTGCAATCAGGAATGAGCGGTAACAAGATAATGACTCCAACCATATTCTTAATGTCAGTATTTCAGGATTGCAATTTTGGTGCTATATTCACTGTAAAAGCTTCAAGAACATGGCTTTGCTGTTTCACCAGCAAAGCTTTGGCTACTTTTCTAAATAGTTTATTAATATTATTGTAAATAAAACAGGATTAAATAGGGACTTGTCTACATGTCATGGCTAAAACTTTAAGCACCAAAATACAATTTGGGGGCATCTCAGCAAATAAGATAGAATAATGGATCTTCAAATCAGTATTAACCTAACCTAATTATTAACTAGTATAATCTTTGATTAGGAAATACTGCTTCTAGCGATACTTTAATTAACAGATAGTCTTTGTCCTAGGGTTAGGCCGTCCCTGAGCTCTGTCACAAACACACTTTATTGCTTCAAATGGATTCTGGCATTTCAAAAAGCCATTTCTGAAGTCTGCTTCCATACAAAAAAATATTAAAAATATGTTGGCTAATACACTCTAATAGCCTACAGTAATTAAACACATTTGAAGGGAAGCAAGAAAGCTTTGGCAGTACAAAGAGAACAACGCTCTTGTATCTGTGAGAGCTGTAGCAGTGCTGCCTTCTCCCACCCCATCCTTTTAAGATAAAATATTTATTAGGCATTGTGTCAGCAGCTTCAGCTATGTTTTGAAATTCAAAAGTTTCTTCTACAAATACAGTTCTTTGTATCATAGCACAGAATGTTTTACTTTAAACAGATTACAGTATAAATGATACACTTCTGCAAGGCAGCAGCTTAAGTGTTATTGGCAAATATACATGAAGAAGACAGCGCAGTTGCAGAGAGTTTTATATTATGACAAACGTATTTTAATGCAAGTAATCATCCCTCACATTAGCTTTTTGTAATTATACCATAGTTGCTTTTATAATATGCCTAGATGGGGTAGGCTAGCTTACCTCATCTTAAAAGCAGCCTGGTGGCTTTCTCTCAGTAGCATTATCTTCAGTGATAGTTTTACCCAAACATTTATTAAATTCTCTGTTTTCAGTCCACCATTGCTGAGTTCAGAAATTTATCTGAAGGCAAGCAGTTACTTACTGCACTTTGTTACCATGAGTATTTTGCCTAACTTGAAGTGCATTTTAGGTTTTTTCTTCTATGTATAGTTTGCTAGATACCTCTTTAAATACATTTTAACTTATTTTATACTAGTAATTTATACAACTTGAGGGGGTGGGGATGACAGCTTAAGAAAGCAGTGTGACCATCATTAAAACAGAACAGAATATATGTTGTGTCCTGAAGCCTTCATCTCAAAAAGTTCTAAAGCAATGGAAAAAATATCCAAAAGAAGAATCAATCACATCGGATTTTTTTCCGTCATCGTAGCAATTCTGCCCAGGCACTAGTGCTTCAAGTCAATTGAGTCAAGTCAAATTCAAGTCAAACATTTTTCTCTAAATTTTTCTCTGAAGCATGCAGCTGAGCATCTCACACACTGCTGCCCTGATAAACAGTCTCAAGAAATTAAGAAAACAAAAAGGATTAAAGGTATAACCCAGCAGTTTAAATAGTTTCAAAGTCCGCAGGCATCAAAGCTGTATTTAAAAAATGCTCTGCAATCAACTACTGTAGCTATCCAGGACTGTGAAACTGGAGTCCACAGGGGCACATTTCAGACAGCTCTAGGAAAGGAGCATACAAAAACATAGAGATGCACTGGGGACTAGGACCTTCTGCATCTCCACCCCAGAGCTAGCAAAACACTCAGTTCAAGGAATGTATTAATTGAAGAGACTGACAAGGTGGCTCCAGAACTTCTAACTATGGACTTTTTCCTTGGTCCCACACTAAGCTTGAAGCAAGAGAGACCAAAGTAAGACAATCAAGTGCAGCAGCTATGAAAACAAAAGCAAGAAAATGGATTTCTCGTCCCCTTTCTCCCATGATCCTCACAGTCACTGGAAACAAAAAATGATGCAAATTTTTATTTTTCATAACTGAGGGAAGGTGTCTCAATGAGTTGCCAGATGACATTGCATTGCGAGGTGACAGCACACTCTTTTCCACATTAAGAAGAGAATAATGAAGCCAACTAGCTGTGAGAAGCTTTACCCACTCACTTGAAGGTTATTCTTGCCTCAATTAGGTGGGGAAAGAGATACCAGATTTTTCATTTTTCTACTTCTTCCCTACCTCCATGAAACAGAAGCACTGAGAAGCTCTTACCTGCCTTCAATGGTGAGAACCTGGACTCCTTATTTAAGCTTTTCTAAGGAGACTCAGGACAGCAAATACAATCACGGGTATTGCTCCCACTTTTGACTAAAGTTGTATGACATCAGTTCTATACTAGTTTGACACACCTATATGTACAGAATTGCAGTATTTCACATTACACACACATAGATTAAAAGAAAGAGTATTCCTCAGAGTTGTGATGCAAGATGAAATAACTTCATGTGTTCCTATACCTCTACAAGACACCGATGCCTTGCGACAACATTCCCTTTCAAATCCAATCCCTCTAATTCTCACCTCTGGTAAAGTAGAAATGTTGTTGTTCTCCAGGTTCAGTTCGTCAAGTTCACTGCACTTTGCTAAAGACTTCGGAATTGCTGACAGCCTGTTGTACCTCAGGCCAAGACGACTTAGACTGGACAGATTTCCTACAGGTAGCAAACAGTTATTAATATATCATTAGATTAACACAAAGGTACAGAACAAGGTTTAACTTCTGATTATTCTGCTGTCTCACACTGTTGTCTCACACTTCAAACTTCTCATACTGTGAAATGGAGCTATCATCCCCAACAAGGAGATACATAGATAACAGTGCTTTCTAATGCTGAAGTCAAACATGCAGTTGTGCATACTAAATGTTTTTCTTAAGTTGTGCATGATACAGTAAGCAAGCAAGGCTTATGTCCTATTGTAGAAGTCCTTCTATCCTCATCTTTCTAGCAACAAACACTCTACCATTTTCCAGATGTCCCCAAAATAACTTTTTAAAATTATAGATAGCATCATTCAATGCCATGACTCATATTACCAGAACTTGGGCATACATCACACAGCTCAGGTCCTGGCCAAACAACTTCCTCTATTGGGGGGGGGGGGGGAGAACCTTTACCATCCTTCAAAAGCAACAAAGTCTTTAAAAAGTGATAGAAAAAAAAAAAACTTCCAAGTTTTCTGAATGATACCGAAGGAAAAGTCTGGAGGAAGTCCACAAAACTCTGGACAATAGTGCATGTAATAATATTTCTGAATATTGCCAGGCTGACAGTCCCAGTTGATACGTATTTCAGTCAGGAAAAAAAATCATGAGAAACTTGCAACTTGAAAATTTCCCATCTGAAGCTCCCTTTACCTCTAACCTTTACCATCTAACAAGTACAAGACTAAAACCAACTGCTTAAGGATGTCTTTGAACTATATGGTGTTGGGGCATTTACACTCTCCTGTAAGTAGTAAGACCTTGAACTTCACTGAAAAGTCAGCTGGCAAATATTATGAAGAACAGTGCTTAGTCTTTTGGTTTATCCCTACAATCAGAAAGCATGTCTGTGCACGTGTGTACACCGCACCAGAGGAGCTTGTGAACAGATTCACATCACCAATCAGTTCCTGCCGTGGTTTAGCTGAAACCAGGACAGTTCCTTACAAAACATGTGCTGTTTTACACTCATTTTTACAACCACTCATGGCACAACACATTTGTTCTGCAAACTGAAGTATCAGAAAGTCGCATTAGAAAAGAAATATAAGATTTAACAAACAGCAGCAAGAATAACCAGAAATAATTTTAAAAGATGAAGAGCGCTTAATACATAGTCTAACCACTCATTAAATGAAGGATATATTGGTGTCTATGCATACATACTTATACAAAGATTATTGGAACACAGCAAAGGAAGAAGAAAGTGTAGTGTATGAAATATGCTTGGAAGCAAAGGATGAAACAAAATAAAAAGAAATGGAGAATGAAAATTAATAAAAATGCTACAATGGGATCTGCTAGAGAGAGGAAAAGTCTCAACAAAGAAAGTGGCAAAATACCTCTTTCTTGAACTTGGTCAAAATAAACTGTAAGAATGACCCTACATCACCGAGTATCTGGGAATGTAGCTAATAAAAGCTGGAAATTAGGGCTGTTCTATGATTCACTGTAGTTACTAAAATGGAGAGTCACAGGAGCAGTTAAAGTAATAAAAAAAAACCAAACCACTACAAAAGAAAACCACCAAGAAAAAAGTAAAAAACTTATATAGAACAAAAATTATCCCAGTCTTACAAATCAAGAAAGAAAAGAGGATGAATTTTCAGTGCGTATCTGATATTTGGCTAACAAGCTTAGCAACAAATTTCACTTAGTATTGTCAGGAATGAAACAAAAGTCAAAACAACAGGTAGTCACCCAGAGCTGCTTAACTAGTTTTATCTCCCATTTTGATTTTTATTTATAATTTTCAAGTGCTTTCTTTCTGAGCAAGTATACAATTAGCTTTTGCAGAAGCTGCAAAGAATCTTCTCCTAACCAAAAGAGGCATTTAAAATCAGGGCTATCCATATTGCTTTCCAGCGCACAAATCTTCATCTTTTGAGGTTAAATCCTACAGTACGTGTACACACTAAGAATAATTAAGATCTATTTTGAACGTACAGTCCACTAGTATAAAGATGCACATTTGTACATAACATAACTATTTCATGCTGCACTTGGTGAGAGCTGTCATTGCTGGCTGTATAGGAAACTGGCCTCATTTCACACGATAAACATCCTTTCGCAAGGCACCAGGATTATTAGGATTTGCCATTCCAGGGATGAACAAAGCACGTCCTGACTGCACTTCTCTGAATTGTTATTTAATGCTTTACTAACAAAACAAATGAAAAAGTTTACACAAAATAAGATATCAATTCTTTTTCACTACTTAAACCTTGAGCTAGATGCTGATTTGGATTTTTCAGGCTAATTGGATGAATGGGGAACAGCTCTAGCAGACAGCATGATGCCAACTGTTGCTTAGCAACACGACGTCGCTATGCCAATTCCCAGATTGCAAGCACAGGTTGTATGTATATGGCTCTCTTCCTACCAGCAACGTGGCATTTCAGAAAAATGAAACAAGGCAGCCATTAGAGAGAGTCAAACTGTACCATAATCTTCCAGGAGAGAATTACACACGTTGGCTATCCTCATGGCATTATCAGAAAGAAGGCATAAACAGCAGCTCTCAATATTATTTTTTTTTTATCACAAATAGCATTTCTCAATAAAACTTTCTCACTGTTTCTCTCCTAGTCATCTTTCTCCTCCATGGGAAAGGCATGCAAAGGCATAACAGAATACACATCCTACATGTACCACATTCCCTGTGACCGTTTTACGCACCACAGCACTAAATACAGTTATTCCTGAGAACAAAAGCAGCAAGATTTCAGCTGGAGCTTCATCAGTAGCACCTCTCCCACTGCTCCTGGAAGGGCTGTCCTGCATCCAGCTGATGCAGGCAGCATGGGTCACCTTCTCATTTCAAGCCAGAATTTATTTATAGCCAATTCATTGCCATTTAGTCTTCTGTCAACAAGACTCGGATATCTTTTCATCCTCAAAGTTCTTCACACCTCATTGTGAACATGCTGCGGTGAGAAACCCTTACCGGCTTTTATCTTCTCATGCTGGACAAGCCAGATCTTAGTCTCCCCTTCACAAAAAAGGATGATCCTTATCGCTCTTCCTTCCGTTCAGTATGTTAAAACTGTTACAAGTTGCTAAATAGCACAATTTGCGCATTGCACAGTCAAAAATGATCCCACCTACAGCTCCCTGAGCTCAAGATTACCTAGCTGATACTCATATTCAGAGCTGCTTTAAAGTGCCTGCACTAATCTCCATCTCCAGTTCAGCTAGTGGTTTCTTCTGAGATGGCACCGTATTAGGTAGTCTGCTGACGTGTTGTCAGGTTAAATCTAAGAAAGATGGCGAGGAAGGTAACAACTGATCATGATCAACTCAGTCAGACAGTCATCAGGATCATTTGTGATTATAGTTTTGTCACATACCCCAGAGGTTCCTCTCAAACAGCCTCTCACGGGTATAGTGCCTCAGAAAATGCAGCACTAGATGTCCACAAATGTGAAGAGTTTGATAACCACAACTGAAAAGCAGCTACCAGCAGACAAAGCAACAAATAAAACCCTTTCTGACTTGTTTTCTTAGGAAGCCCGTTGCAAAAAAAAAAAAAACCAAACCCACCCACACAACTTATAAACTCAATTGCCCCATCCATTGGTACTTCTAAAAATACAATACTTAAGCCTGACTAAGCCCTAAACTTATGCCAGGCTGAAGAAAGTCACTGCAAAGTTGTTTTATTTCAACCTTCCGCTTGAGCAGTCACTCTTCGGGAATCAGACTCCACACAGCCACCTTGTTTCAGGTCCATTTTCCCACCAGCAAAGCGTACTGATGCCCACCAGTGGGCTCCACTTTGCCCAGATCTTCAGGTTTGAAGCCACCAAAGTGCAGAATTCATAATCACTTCACTGGAATGACTGCATGTGTCTCTCAGGGTTAGCTGTTTAATTTACACAGAAATTAATTAAAAATACTTGGAAGCATGCAAATCCAGAAGCATTAAATTAAACTCTGTTACTATAAAAGAGACTCTAAATAGATGGTTTAAGTTAAATTCTTTATTAAAGGTACCTCAAAAATATTAGTCAAAGAAAAAGCAGGTGTTTGCCAATCCCAAAACAAAGGGAAGACCAGAACTAAAGCAAGAAACCATGCTTACAGAAACGCAAAGACTACCTGAAGTGGTTCTCCGAGTAGGAGCAATACATCTCTCTCTTGAATATTTCAAAGTCAAGAGAAACAGGATCTGGTATGTTGAATAATATAAAGAAATCCAAATTCCTAACTCAAAGTCCTACCGGTTCTTTCTAAAGGGATTGACAAATGCTCTCTTCTGAGACTTACCACACCTCTTCCTTTCCATCCCTTAGTTAAAATAATCCTTCAAATTCCCTATCCTTAGATGAAGGGTCATTACTTAGTGTGAAATGTTACTGCATCATTACTAAAAGATGGAATAATTAGTCTGTTTTATATAACCTAGTTCATCAAGCTAGTTTGCTATCAGGATCAGTTGCTTTCTCTTAAATAAACCAGAAGCATCAGATCCATTTAAAATCTGTTCACTAGAGTAAACTCTAGATAACATTAAAAACACAAATTGGACTTACAAGAGTTGTGCACATCAAAACCCCATAAGATTGTAATCAAAAGTATACATGAACCTCAGCACGCAGTAGATAATTGCAAGAACTTGCTACAAACAACACAGTACCATTAAGTATTTCAGATGATTTAACTTCTATAAATATTCTTAGATTTTGATTTGACTAAACTTTGCACACAATGAGTAGCCACCTATTAAAGAACACGTTTTACATGACCACATATTACTTCATAGAGTGCAGTTCACTTAATTCACTAAGGGATCTTCTTCTAAGAAAGATCAGTTGCCATTTTACATACAAAAGGTACCAGATGTCATTTTTAACCAACAGAAAGCAAGAGATACATCTAAAATTAATTAAAAAGTTAAAAAATAATCAGACTATGTCACTTTTAAAAAACAATGTACATGAATTAAGCTTAATACACCACATCACATTAATCTCATAGTGAGAATAACAAAGATGACAATATGGAAGAAAAAGCCAAAAGAGGTTCAATGAGTATGTTACAAAGCAGGTGGGACCTGAGGGGCTTAAAAGAGTTGAAAACTGTATAGGAGAGACTAGACGAGCTAGAGATGGTCAGCTAGGGATAGAGATTAAACACTGTGTTCAAATATTTCAAGTGTTCCTATCCTGAAATAGCTATAAGTCAGAAGATGCTGTATCACCCTTTGTACTTACCATACATTAGTTTTTCCAGATGTCGGCCATACTCCATGACAATTGTTGAACAGTTTCACAGATTTTTAGGTGAAAGGAGCTATTGACATGTTTAATCTAATCTCTTGTCAGAAAGCAAACCATTTCCCCTGACAGCTGTAGAGTAAAACGAAAGGCTTCAGATAAACCGTTTTAACCTTCAATTGCATTTCACAAGCAAAGACGATGTCTGCCAATGTCCAACACTGAACAGCATGAAGTGACTTGTCTGGCAAGACATCCTGAAGGCCATCACCGTGAGCATATTGCAGAGGGAAGCAAAACAAAATCCCATGGTCATTACTCATCTGATCTGGGGGTAACTCCTTCCTAAACCAAAGCCTATAGACTTGTATGAATGTAAACTTGTGTCACCAGTCAATCACCCAAGAGTTCAAATCCTTTCTACAACCTGCAGGGCTGGAACATCCCTAATGTTTAATATGTTCTGGCTAAAAGCTGATGTTTTAGGAAAATTGAGAACGGGGACAGAAAGGTGATGGGAGTGGGAGTGCAACCACTCCGGAAAACTGTAGAAGAGAAGAGAATCCCTCCTGATCATTACTACCAACTACCAAAGCCAAAACATGAAATGTAATTACACTCTTCCAAATACAAAGGTATAGTTGAACACAACACAAAACTTGACTTACGAATTCCAGATTTTACTGGGTTTTTTACAGTAAAGTGATTTTTAGTGTATTTTAATTGTTCTTTCCAGTCACCAAAACCTCCTGATATATCAGGCCAGTGTAGGACACAGATTCAGACTCACAGATTATAGGGTCAGCAGGGTCCATCATTTTTTGTCTTGCTCAAACTAAAGTGCATTATCCTCCTTACACAAAGTCTAGGAACTCTCCTAAAAGATGTTATCTATTAGAAAGCTCTTTAGAATAAATTTAAAACTAATCTCTACCACCCTTACTGGTTTAAATGCCATTTGAAGAGAGCAAAGAGATTCCTATTTTCAGTCTAACAGTATCAACCAAAGACATGTTTTCCCTCATTATTTAAAGATTAAGGCTAAAGCATGACCATGTCAGCAGTTATTTGTTTTTCAACTCTGCTTCACTGTGAACTGCATATGCATGAAAGATGCACGCAAGGTGCTGGCAAAACTCGAGTTACAGAGGCTCAAGTATCTGACATGCACCACATACAACACCTGCAGAAGGTTAGGGAACACAAACTCCTAGTGACATGGTTCTGAAACTGCCTATGCTATGGAAATTCAACTCCATTTAAGTTGCATTCATCAAAATGCGTGCACCTATTAGACCTGCTTGTCTCGATTCTGGTGTGTTGCTTTGAATTGCTCTTCCCTCATGCCTGCTTCTTACATAAAGAAAATAAGATTATGGGCTTTTTCTTTCAGCAGTATACAAAATCATTCTGAAAATGCTGAGCTGCAGTTGTAATATAGCTGTACATACTGGTCTCTGCAGCTAATTACTTTGTGATGGTATGTACATTCACTAAAATAAACCGTCCCCATCCTAGTCTTACCAGATACAAATTTAAAGAAATTTTAACATCTTTAGCCAACCAAGATACAAATTTAAAAATGTTTTCATAAACACAAATCAAATCAATAAACTCAGAATTAATAAGCCACTAAAGGCTAGCCTAACTTTTACAGAAAACCGGTACATGTGTTTAACGATATCTGGCTTGCATTGGAGATTTATTTATTAAAACAAAAAAGGAAGTTATAATTAGCTGAAAATTATACAAAAATACAAAAACACTTCACATTGCAGAGTCAAAAGCACCAGTTGGGACTTATTTTGGGCTATCAATGAAAGCATTGCATTTTACTCAATTCATACTTCATACAATAACACAAAGCTACTTAAATTTATTTGATTTAATTTTTAATTGGTAGTCTTATTTTCCTTTTCAACTGACTATTTAAAACCTTTCTGTGAAATTTAAGATTTTATATAAATGTAAATCACATTGTAGGAACAGTTTACACCTAATGGCAATGCAGAAAAAACATTAACCTTTCCTAAGTGATAGACGTGTTTAATTTTTTAAGTCTGGCCCACTATATAAACATAAAATGTACAATACATTAATATACATTTATAATTTTCACTAATTAAAGAATGTGAGAATTTTTGCATGCAGACCAGAGATCCACCTAGTTATCACCTCTCTGGAAGAAAATGCCCAGCAGCAGATACCAAGAGAAGAACCTATGAAAAGGGAAAGCACACCCTGAAACCTCTCCAAGAGCTGAGGGAGATCCACCATGTGGCTCAGCCACTTCCCGAATGTAGCAGCAACTGATGCATTTTTCTTCTGCATAATCTTCAGGTTGCTCTGTGAGCCTGTGAGCTTTTAACATCTACAGCAACCTGTGAGAGCGCTGAGACCCAAGTGTTCCCCATCCATCGCATGCCGTGCAGTCTGCTTTTAACTGGTTTGAAGTTGACACCTCACAGCTTTGCTTCATCCCTTGCGTTCTGCATTGGAGTAGGCAGTGAGTTCTCCACCTATGCTCTCCTGCCACTCTATTTTCTAGCCAATTTCACTGCTTTACATATACTAAGTCTAGAATTAGTAGCCAACAAGAACCAGAAGCTTCATTCCCTTCATGAGACCATCATGAGAACTAGTAAAGGCTTACAACAGCCCAAAAATGCGAGTAAAAGAGTGGGAGCCACTGCTTTCCACCAGACAGAGAAAAGGCTGAGCATATTGTGATTGCCCAATACTAGCAGAATGTAATTTCACTAACAGCACAGTCCAAGAACAAAACCTTAGACAGAGCACTGAACACTGATCAGATCTCCCAGTGTGAGCCTAACAGAACAGGCTTGAATCCTGCAAAGTCCTGACTGCTCGCAGGCCAAAGCACTAGGTCATGTGCTTAAATTTTAAGAATATGAATATTGCCATCAAGGAGCCTATGCACTTTGCTCCATCAGAGTGGAGAGTAGTAACATCAAACCCGTCAGTCCCGTATGAACATCACCCCTGAGCACCGAGGGAGCCGCAGGTCCTCTGCGGGGTCTCATCAGGACCAGCGCATTTGTTAGATGTTTCAGAATAGACTTCTCCAGCTTTTGCTAAGCCTGCTAAACTTAAAATACCATTTTAAAGTAGTTCCACTTTTCTACAGAAATGTCTTTACTAGGACTTCTAGGGACTTAAAGCTCTCAACCACCGTTTATATAATCTGAGCTGTACCAATTACATGCGCCCAGTTCTGTTCACGATGCTCCACATTTTATCAACTATGTGTTTTAAAAGCACAACTGTGCTCTGAAAGGTACACTGGAGCTAATTGGGCTAGAAGTCTAGTTTGTAGCACAATTTCAACCAGGAAAAATGGCAAAGCTGCTCCACGTAATATTTGCTTTCATGAGAGTTGTGATTTCAGTTTCTGAGCTCATGTGTCACAGCGAAGGGCAGGAGTGTAGCGCAGGGCTTCAAATATGCCTCTCATTTTCCTAACCACCTCTTAGGAACAGTGCCATGTCAGACACTGGAAAGTGTGTCCAGTGACGGAATTTTTTGTGCTTTTAAAGCCTCTTTTTGGAACATTGACAACTGACTATTCTTTTTCTTATTAAAATGTCTGTTGCCTTAAATGTCCATGAATATGGCACATTTGACTATAATCAAACTGCACACGTAAACACACAAAACTGGAAAATTACAGAACAGATGAAGAATTTGACTTTTTTTAAAAAGCCATAATTCTGCTTCTGTTAATTTCTTTTTCTTGAGTAAGTGTTTCTGTGCTTTTGAATAAGAAATTGTGAACATATTTATACAGAATGCTAAAATTAAAAGTTCAAAGAGGGAGCACTCACCATGTGGTATTTACAGCACAAAATTTTCTAAGCTAGTTTGTAATCCAAAGAAACACTTTACTCCACCCAAAATTTGCTTTCTCTCTGTCTCAAACATCCAGTTATTATTTTTAATATAAATGGTATGTTCTTCACCTTCATTTATGTATCTTTTGGATACATTAGTGTGCCAGCTAAGTATACAGAGATAAGACATTGTGTAAATACAAGTAGATCATAGTTCTCCCTCCTCCTCCCCCCTGAAAAAAAACCATGGGGGTGGGGGGAAAACCTGCAATTAAAACACTAAGCACCTAAGATCCCACTATGATTTTGATTCTAGACTTGAGACTATTGGAATGTGCTAAGCTGTTCCACAAAGCTCATTTTTCTTACAGGAAGTGATCTAATATACAAAGTACTTTACAATTTTCAATCAACAGAAATACAGATATGAATGTATTAAGCCAATATCTATAAAGCAAGACATTAGGTCACTTCCTGACAACTAATATCTAAAATCGACGTTTGTTACTGCACGAAAGCGTGCTTATAAAGCGTTAGTTGAAACAAGAACTTTGTATTTTTACAGAGTGGGTATATTGGCTCTGCTACCTCTGTAATCATTGCTGATGCATAATCCCTTCCCTGCCACTCCCCTGCATGTCACCCTCCAACATCCCTTCCTCCCAGCTCCGGCACATTGCAGTACAGTCCTGTTAGAAAACAAGCTTTTTTTCTTTTGTTTTAATTGGCAGATCCAGAAATCTTTCTGTGGTAAAACCAAAATTTGGTTAGATAGTCCAGCAGTTAATTTAAGAAGCATTTTGCAAAGGCTGGGGGGGGAGGATAGAAAAGGAAGGGGGCTGTTTGTTTTTCAAAGCCGCTTGACAAAAACATCCCTCTGAAGAAAAACAACAGGCCTCCATCAAAAGGGTGTTGGTGGGGGAGGAGGGGACAGACCTGGCAGTAATGGAAAGTCTGTTCCGTAACAGGAGGCTCATAAGCTCATAGTACATTAAATATTTAGAAAGAGCAAATGTGCTTGGTCTTTTTTGCACCCAGTGTGCGACCCCCGGCCCAGTTTGACTGAACTGGAGAAACATTAACAGCGCTTATATATTACACCCTGCCAGGTTTCAGTACGCTTAAATGTTCAAAGACAAGCCAGTTGTGCCAAACACCAGGTATATATTCGCGAGCAGGGAAGAGACAGAAACTGGAGCGAGAGATGGAGAGGCTGGAAAGGCCGTCCCGCAGCCGCGCCGCGCGGCCACGCGCCATTTACTCGCTGGGTTTTTCTCAGTACTCAAAGTCTCTCGCTGAACAATCCCTACCACAAAGTAAGCTGTAATCTAAAAATCAAGCCACAGCTTGCTTTAATGTTGAACCAAAACGGTGATGACTAAGACATAAAGCCGATGTTGCTGAACTGGCTACGGCTGCCTTTTCTGTAACATGCATAAATGTAGGCTGATCATTATCATTTAAACTGGAGTTTAGAATTTTTCCCTTAAGTATTCAGTTCTGGCTGTTTGTGTACTGTATGTGGCACCAATACCAATTTCTGATTTTAAGTTTTTACTCTAAACAGATATGCTCAGCTACTACACGTTGGTCAATACCAACAACTGGTATTTTCCAGCAGAGCAAAAACTGAACCCGTGTAAGGTTAAAGACACAAGGGAACACTGCTGTCTCTTACCATTATTCATCTGTCTTTGGTGCTTTGTTGAGCTATATAGCATTGATACTCAGCTCAGATAAGCATGTAAAGAGACAGCTATATACATTTAAAAATAAGTAACTTCAAAACACTATAAAGACAATGCAATGGAAAAACAAAACAAAGAAAATAGGCAGAAATCCAGTCCAACCAGGTATGAACCTGACTCAATACAAACCACCTAAGCTTACAATAACTTTCTGAAGAAACAGATGAGTCCAAACTATCTTGATTGCATAGTCAGCTATTTCCTATTTATCTCAAATGACTTAAATGCCTAAGTAACTTTGTGCCTCTCCTACCCAAAGGCCTTTCCCTGTAAGCACAGTCTTGCAGCGTATTAGAAGTAAGATTTTTGTGGTCCTCTGAGAAGCTCAGTAACTGCTAGTCACTACTCAATAAATCAATACTGTTCTACAGAAGAATTAGTAACAGTGGTCTATAAGCCCTGACAATGGAAATCTCACACTAGCTTAGAGAATTTTCCCCATAACTAGCAGTTTATCCAGAGATCTCGCTTCCTAAATGTGACATGTACACTACATGTAAATTTTACTTAAAACAACTTTCAATAAGATTTACAAAATAGCTACAAAAATAAAGGCCGTGCTTATGAATTGTGTAAGTTAGATGCAAATTCCAGATGGAATGGCATCTCCAGAGTTTAAAAATACCATCAATCCAGGAAGGAAGTTTAGCTCCAGTAGATACTTCATCAATGTAAACTCTGTTCAGGTCAAACTTTCCAAACAAAAAGCCACAGTAGCTCCACACTCAACAATTTACTGCCAGAAGAAAAGCTGGAGTGTTGTTAAGTGGTTCCTCACTCTTCTGCTCATTCATTTTACTACGGGTTAAAGTACATTAACGAAATGTTCGCTATAAATATAATCTAAGTGATAACATTAATTCTTACAAGTATGTTCTGGTGACAAATAAGAGCTTAAAATCATGATGGCCTTGGTTTTTGTCTTTTTGAATCATAGGACGCATCTTTCTCTGACATCTGTTTAAAGCTGATCTGATTAATTAGGAAAAGTCATATTTTATTGTTTCATACTATACAACATTCTGAAACCACCCAGGACAGTGTTTATTTCAGTCTTGTTCCCAATCAAAGTTGCAAATCCTCTGTATTTTATTGCACTAGCACACAGACTTTGTGGACTTGGAAGGTTTTTTCAGTCATTCTACAGAGCAGCATAAAATATACAGAATTCATGTAAAACATTTACCTTCCTAATTCTATTTTTCTTTTGCCAAAGATGTTAGTTAACACTATCTGCTGAAGTATTACATTTCAACTAAGAGTCTTTTAGCCTTTTATTCCTTTATACGCTCAGTTTCATTACAGAAAGGACAGACAAGCTGTAGATATTCACTCAACCTCAGAATACCGTTAAATCAGAGTTAGAAGCAATATACTTTTTTCCTTGTATCTTTCATCTATAGACAATGCTGCACTCTGCAGCACAGCTAGATTCAGTAATATCATTCAGAAAGCTAGAAACTGCATTTAAGGTAAGACGCACACCTTGCTTTTTATCTCGAGCGTGAATCTGCCTTGAGCTGAACACAGTCATTCTACAGTCACCAACCAAATACTCATTCTTAAATTTGTTCCTCTTAACATTTTGAAATAGTGATTTATTTTCTCTTCTCCAGTCTCTTTACATACCTATAGTTTCTGGCAGGTCCAAGAGCTCATTGTGCTGCAAGTCAAGGTTGGTGATCTGTGTGCAGCTTCCAATCTCTTCTGGAAGGTGTTCAAGCTGATTGTGCGCTACATCCAGCGTTATGAGGTTACACAACTCACCTAAAAGTACACAAGAAAACCAAAACATCAAGTGCTTTAATGCACCGCTCTATATAACGACTTCCACGCAGGAATTAATAGAATCAGACAGATTTGGGGATAATCTGAAAAAAACTAATACTGCCATAAAGTTATACATATAAAACAAGGTATTACAAGATCACAGTTTCATCAGTCAGATCTAAAATCTGATCAACATTTTTTAAAAAATCAGATAAAGCTTTTATACATTCTCTGAAGAAGTCTTATTTATTTATTGATTTTCTTCTGACAGTTCAAGCTGTGGAATGCGAGCACAAAACCTATACCTCACACTTGTTTCAGGCTGGCCAGAAGTTTAAAACATCACAGAGTAAGTGGACTGTATTGAATACTTAGAAATTGAGATCTGTTTTTATACCATGAATTACTTTCAGACACAAAAACAACAATTAAGAGACATCAAAATTATGTGGCTGACAACCTCAATAATCCATCCAAAATCCTAAGTGCTATCTTTAATCACTTCTAGTCATCATAAAAAAGGCAACATATGATAAGTAAACTGTAAACCTATTTACACAGATTATTACATTTCATATATGCAAGCAGAGCTATAGCAAAGAGAAGTTTGAAATAAAAGGCTTATCTGTTAAACCTTAAAAAAAAAAAAGATCAGACTTGCTTAGATTTTAGAGCTACTTTACACTGAACTGCTTCATTCCTCACATTTACACTTTAATATAAAAGTACAGCTAGGCACAACTTTCCATGTACAGTAGTTTCACCTATTTTAATGACAAACATACTGTGTTCAAGCAGTAGCTTGTTGGGTTTGAAAAAAAAAAATCTGTGCAGGAATACAGGTGTATGCATTCACATTTTTTGCATCCAATTGGAGGGGAAATTAATACAAGTGATTTGAACAGCTTCAACTCTATCCAGTAAAGATGAGGTCACTGTATTTGTGTATAAGAGCATGACTCAGTAAGTAGCAAATTTGGAAGAGTAGCAAATTCCTTTTGAGGAGCAAATGTCTATTTTTAAGCTTCAGTGTTGTATCTTTGTCACTATCCCTTAAGGATTTTCCCACAGGCCTGCAGGACTAGCTTGGGCAAGTTCTGACGTGTAGACTGTCTACCCATAAGATCAGCAGATAATCACAAATGGTGATTTAATAAATAATAAAATATTTTGAATTCAGACTCTGTATTGAGTTGCAGGTGTCATGTAGCCACAACACTTACTACATATAACAGAACAGTTGTGAAAGACCAGCAAAAACACCCAGACAATCCCTACAGCTTCATTATTCAGTTTTTCTTAGATTGTTAACATATAACTGATCTTATTTCCTGCACTTGTTAACCCAAATTGGGATGTTTTTCTAGAAACTAGGAAGATGGAAATGTAAAGATGGTGCTTAAGCAGCTCCCCCATCACTGTGCATGTGCCCGCTTTTTTAAGTCAGCATTCAAGTGTATTCCAGGCAACCAGAGTCAATAGTCAAACATGCTGTATCCAGCACTGCATAAACGAGACATTTCAATGCCATTAATATGAAGAAGAAAGCAAATTTAAGAAAAAATTGAGTGAAAGTTAGTGTTCTGGGGTAGGAGCATCTTTTTGTTATTCATGAAGGCAAGTGGGCAAAGTGTAGAAGGAGATAGAAGGAGGAAGAAAAGCTTGAGGAAGACTTCAAAATCCCTTTAAGCAAACAAACAAACAAAGAACCCCACAAATATTTACTAAGATAGCTCAAGAATCTTCACACACTTTGGGGCAATAGTTTTCACTTCAAGATTGCTGTTTTCATTTGTTTTCACTTCAGACCTAAACCAATGATGTCAAATTTGAAATGTGGCATAAATTTCATTTCATCACACTGATTTCTCATTTACTTGACTCTTCCCACTCTACATCTGCTGAAGTCGAAGACGACTCGGGTTTTTGCAGCAACATTTGCTGCACTTCATTTTTGCACCTGCTGAAAACTTTGACAACAGTAAGCTACGTGTTTCAAACAAACATCTCACTAGCTAATTCTGGGGAAGGAAAAAAAGACAAGATGCCCATGTTTATTTAGCCAATTATGGGCAAGCTAACACTTTGGTTTAGTTTGGATAGCCATACTTAATATTGTTATATTAAAGATGCATTTAATAAAAAATTTGAATGTTAAAATAGATTAAGGACTGCCCAAAACATTTTAGACTTTGGAGCAGAAATCAAGCAAAAGTTAAAGCCCTATCATGAAGGACAATGACTTAAGGAAAGCAATTTCAAGATAATACAATATTCAGCCTTTAGTTCACATTGCTCAGTAAGGAAACTTGCTCTTGGACTTAATAATACTTATGGTTTGACAGCATCTCACCAAAATGTTCTTTTTTTCCCCACTAAGGGCAGAAGGAGAGGGGAGGTAAAGTGCTGTTAGCATTGAAATTCTTTCAATACTTTCAACTTAGATTGTTGAGACACAACACAAAGAGTGTGCAGGTCAACAAAAAGCACTCAAGATACATTTCTTCTGTTGTTCTCCATGACGTATGGAAAAAAAATCTTATACCCAGTAGGCTTAACAATGTGAAAAATGTTTAGGTGATGTGGTAGAGGCTTATCTCCACATGCAAAGGCACACAGAGGACCAGCAGTGGGTGGGAGAACCCAAATACTGGCTGTCCCAAGAGAGTCATCGGCCCCAGTGTGAGACCCATCATAGCAAGTAAATGGAAAGGCTCTCCAGAGCACCTCGCAGACTGAGGGCTGTTACTGCATATGGGGCTTGAATACCTACTATTCAAGCGGAAGGAAGTGGAAGGAAGAGCAACTTGGGATGGTAAGAGTAGCTGTGGGATCTTTAGAGAAGGGGAAAGGGATGAATCAATGTGGTTTGTGAAGGAAAAGTACAGGAAAAGAGAGCGATAAGGAAATAAAAGGATCCAGTCCTTTGAAACCAATGCTGGTCTCGCCCTGTGGCTGATCAGCACCATCTGCCCTATCTTCTCCTTAAACTCTATTTCTAACTGTTTTCCTGGGTGAGAGGCTGTCTGTTCAGCATGCACGGAGGTCTGAGCACCAGCAGCACTGCAGTTAACGTGACCAACGCTACTGAAAACATACCAGTACGTCTGGGCAGGGAGAGTGCGCTGCAACCAGGCCGGCAGCTGAAGAACAGGGGCAGCTCTTTCACCGGCCGACTGGCTGCAGCGATTCACCCCGTCAATAGACACACTGTGTACTGCACTGCTGCACAACAGAAGCTCTTTCAAAAATTATGCCAGGATAAACACATGGCATAAACAATCGATACAACAAATAATGATCTGCAAGAACAAAGAGGCCAAACTTAAGGCCATCTGCACAATGCTTTTCCTAGGAGCCGATGTAAACCCAGCTTGTTTCAGTGATGGAAAGTGTCCTTCTTATTGTCTGAACAGTGGAAACTGTACTGAAGGAAATGCTTCTCAAAAAAAAGGTGAAAATAAGTTTCACCACAATACAACTGAAGTTTGGCATTTTTGCTTGGCCGGGGTAAGAAGCATATGTCAAAATCAAACAGAAAGTTTTCCTAAATGAAAAATTTGCTAAAGTACAAAAAGAAAAATGGCTAATGAGGAGCTCGTGGTCTTATTCATATTAAAAGAATGAACATTTGCTCTTTTCTGGTGTACTACATAAACTTTGCTGAAACACGTTCGTATCAATCAATTTAACAGAAATAACACCAGCTAGAAACGTGCTGCAGCTTGAAATCAGCCTTAGCCAGAAAGCAGTTTACTAAAGAAAAACCCATTCCTGTTCACCACATGGACAACTCCAGTATCACTTCACTGAAGGACTATTTAAAGACACAAAATCACTGGAGTAAGGCAAGCACTCCTTTGGGTAAACACTAATCACAGGTAAAATCAACTAACTGTTTTCGCCACAAATAACGTTCCAAACAGACAAATCTTAAGCTCACAGTAATGAATAAAAGATTCTCTATGGACTACTTGCAACTGCATTCAAGTGACAAGCATGCTCAGGACAATTATTAAATAAATTAGGAAGCTGCTGGGGCTTGGGGTTGGATTTTTCTTCTGCTTTTTTCCCCACCCTCTTTTTTTTTTTTTAATACTATGTTGCACCATAATTGCAAAGAAAAAAAAAGCAATTGAAGCTCAAAGTCTGCCAAGAAAGCAGACAGAAATTGCATGTACTAGCTGGCTTGACAATAAAAGATTTTGAAGTAGAAGTAATGCCTGTATGAAATACACACAGCAGTTTCTTTATAAATAGCCTTCACAAAACGATTAGTTACACCCTATTATGTAGTTTTTAAAAACTTACATTTTAAAAGGTTCTACAAGATAAAAATTTCAGACAACTCACATGCTTTTTTCAGATAAAATAGTTTGTTAGGTCTCCCAACCACCTTCCAGTTAAAAGCATTGTTAAAAATACAGCTAAGTGTACATCTCAACAATCGTTAAAAAAGGTGGGGTAAGCAATCACCTCTCTGTTGTTCTCATATGCATGGAGACTAAATGTTATAGTATGACAAAACTAAATATACCTGCTGAAAAACCCCAGCATTATGAAACGACTAATATTTTCTGCATCATGAGGCAGAATTATAGTCCTATTACATGGCCAACTTTGAAAGCCTGTTATGACAAGAGGACCAAGTTACATGCCCTGACTTACATAAGGCTGAAAATTCTTCTTGAACATTTGAAAAACAAAATACAGATTCATTAAAAAAATATAAAACTACACAGAAATTAACAGTCATATAGGCAGGGAGTATAGGTCAATAGCAAAGAGGCTTCAGTGTCTCCTACCACTAATTCACTCAGTGCGCAACACTCTCGGACAGCAAACACAATTTCTAATATAGCCTGTTTTCCACTGGATTAACTCCGTGCCTGCCCATACTTAAGCAGATTGAAAATTATGAAATCCTTCACAACATGATAAATCCTGAGCCAGATGACACAGCAAGAGGATCAAGACTCTTATGGAAAGTACAAGGAAGAGGAGAATGCAAATATTAGTGAGACTTCAGGCTGGTGTGTCAGAACACTGGTTATAACCTAATTTGTAAAGAATAATTATCCAAAATCAGCAATGCTGGGAACAAGTTACAAACAGTTTCCATAAGTTTGGTAGCTATTCATCTCTTACTAGGTTCTCTGCTGGCAAAAAAAAAAAAAAAAGAAAAGAACTCTAGTCTGTCTATAAAACTCTTTGGGATAAGTGTCCTGATTTTAGAAAAAATTAAAAACCAATTTTACAGTTGCAGAATCTTTTCCCTCTCTATGGGGTTTTAGTACATCACTGTAACAGACAAACAACACTTTTTGCTGTGCACTACTAACTGCCCATAAGAACAGTTTAAGCAGAGCTACTTTGAATTATTACTGCACAACTATAAACTTACACAGAAGAGTTACTGAGTAGAAAGAAAGCAATTTTAACATGGTCACAAGTGACTTAAGTACCAAAGTTAAAATGTTAATACAAGTAAATAATAAGCACAGTAAGATATTTAGAATTTGCAGAATGCACAACAGGATCTAGTTATGGGAACAACTCAAAAATACAGAAGCTAAGCTCTACTGAAAGAAAGACTCAAAATCTGGTCTAAAACAAGCTTCAACAAGACACAACAGCAAAACACTTCTTATTTATCATTTATAACTGAAAGTAACAAATATAAATAAAATTAAAACATGTTCAAACAAGATTTTAAACATGTGAAACAAGTAGAAGAAACAGTCTTAGCAAGGGCTTAAGGCAGGATTTGAGGTGGGCAGTAGAATAAACCAACAGGAACCTCATGAACTGCCAAGAAAAAGGTGAAGTCTTGCACCTAGCACGGAATAACCCTGTAAAGCAGTACAGCCTCACATCAACCAGTGAGGGAACAGCTCTGCAGGGAAGGACCAGGGAGTCCTGGTAGAAACTGAACCTGGGCACATCTTGGATCATGCCCATTTTGAGTGTCGAACAAGTGTGCTCACTCTCAAATAATAAAGGCTGAGCACCTACCATGTTGCATTAGCAGGGCAGCCTGAGGGAAGCGGTTATTTCCTTCTGTTCAGCATTTATGAAAGTTAAAATAATTGCAGCATTGATATTATTTAAAAAAAAACACACAAAAAAACCCCCAAACAAACAAAAAACAAAACAACAAGCTGGACTTTTAACAAGCTGTCAGTACTTACTGGAATTATACTTGGGGCATCATCCCAATAAGCTCTGCAAGTAGATCAAAAAGGCAGGACTACTTAATCATTATCCTAAAGCCAGTCTGAAGAAAATGTAATCAGGAGGAATTTGACTAGCTGACAAGACAAAATTGCATCCCCACAAGAGCCTTCACAGGCATCAGAACCCAGACACCAAAGATGAAGCTGGCCAAAATCAGGTTCTTCACCCTCCCTGCAAGCTCAGGTAAGCTACCAGAACTGCATCAAATAAGCAGTTGTTTTCTCTTACTTCTGGGGAAGCAGCACACACACACATCAATGCCCATATTTATTCCACTTCTGTTCACAGCTTCATGCTTTTATCACATTAGAATACAAAAATATAAAAATATTCTCAACTACTGTGTTTGCAGACATTAGCATGTCAACTAAGCCCAGGAACACAACTTGGTTTCCTTCAAACTGCTGAAATAGAAGAAGGCGTTCTTAGATACAAATAAAGTAAATAAATATTTCTCTGTATTGTCAGGTCTGCTAAAAAAAGGGGAAATGAAATTCAGAGCATCACTGAAAAGCTTTGCAACTAACAAGTCACTTAATAAGGAGGCACTATATTCAGCATGGAGTGAGTAGACATAAACTAATGCAGCTGCACACATCTGGTTTGCTGTCTATGCTACTGAAAACCAAACAGGTGCAAGTGTTATGAAAAAGAGGTTCAAAGTACTGAAGAAACCACAAATGATCTAAATATTGGGTAGATGGGGGAAGGGAAGAACAGAAGAGAGTCTCAGAGACATTCCAAGTCTGGTGTAGGCAGATTCCCTGAATTACAATCTAAAAATATTTCCCTTGCAGAACAGCCCTGACCAGATTCTCCATAGAATAAGAGTTGCATTCACAGACAGAAAACACAATATTTGGAGTCGGAAGAAACTTGCCGAAACTACGCAAATATAATTTCAACCATGTTGACAATATTATTTCTATTTGAGCTGTGTGTGCTAAGACAACAAAAATATCCAAAACTGGTATAAGATGCAACCTTGTCTTTGCAAAGAAAATATTATCAACTTGATTGTGCAGGACAATTCCTTCAACATAATTTGGAGGAACGTAATAAAACTGTCGATACAAGAAACGCAAAAGGCTTGTTTAAGTAACAGCCTGCAAATTGAAGCATTTGCTTGGCCTCATCCCAAGACAGTTCCTCTGGTTTTCATCCTTCTCATGCTGGCTGTCTGACTCAAAGTGTTCACATTCTTCCATTCTAATCTTCAACTTTTTGATCTCAGTGGAATGGACAATTTACCAGATATGGCAATGAAGCTGGAGTCCACCTTGTGAACTCGTTTCCACAATTATCCCTCCAGACTGTGTTCTGGCAAAGCTTCCACATGGAAACCTTTCTGTTAAGATTTTATTTTATGGCTGCCACCAGAGATTCAACAGCCAAGTGAACAGGTAATTTCTGCTTTTGCACTTGGTATGTATATATATTCAGCATCTGCATAACAGTGACCTTTTAATCTAGGGCTGAGCAGCAGTAGAAGTCTGCTGATTGATACTAAATTATTCAAGGCAGTAAAGACACGGGCAGAGTGAGATACCGCAGAAAAACTTCACAAAACTAAGTGCCTGGGCAACAAAATAACAGACGAAATTAGGCATATAAAATATAAAGCAATGCATACAGGGGACCAGGGACCCATATCTAGCTTCATATATTAAGCGATGGACTTCAAACAATCCATTAGCATTCAGAAGCAAAATCTGGAGGAATGGTACACAAATCGTGAATGGCACAGAGGTAAGGATGACTGCTGACCACCTCTATACGTGAGAACTAGAGTTCATCTGTCAAGAGCAACTTTCAAGGCAAACTTGTGGACCTTGCCACAGATGCAGAGTTTATAGGAAAAGAAATGCCCAAGCCCTTGGAAGAAGAGACTACTGAGAATTACTAAAGAGACAATCTGTACCAGACTCAAGAAATCAATGAAATGAAAACAGCTGGATCTGGGAAGGTTAAGTCTCATGTATAACTTTACCCTGGTTTTATGTAGATGTTTGCTTAGGGCTACAATTGTAAGCAGGATACTGGGCAAGATGCACTCTGAGATTTGCCACCACTGATAGGTAGGATGCAATTTGTAAGAAAGACTGTGTTCACAAAGAGCAATTTAGAATAGCTTTGCCATCAAGAAACTTGCGTCAATGAAGTAAAACATAACATAAAAACATAACAAAAAATTGCTTCAGGAAGGTGGGGCTGAGCTGATGCTACCAGGACTCCAATAAGCTACACAGGTTTTTGTGGAACAAGACATGGAAAGCAGGGGGAAAAGGAACAAAAATTCTGAAAATATGATCTGATGCATTTTCAGTAGCTCTCTGCCTTCTTCAAACCACTTGCAGTGCAGTTCACATGCTTTTATACAACACGGGCAATCCTACCCATGAGGTTTCACAAGTGAGCTGCAGCGAGCCAAGCTGATTTTATTTAACAGCTCAGTGTGGGCAAAAGTAGCAGCCCTGCTCTCCCTGCTCCAGTTCATGCTCTCCCACTCCTCCTCCTACACCAGTTCCAGTCTTATCTGAAACTTCACTGATGTCAACTAATTAAAGTCATAGACAACAAAAGTAGCAAACCCATGAATATTGCTTTGTTAGTTTAGTGCAATAAATCAGCTCACCAAGGAACAGCTCAGTTGAAGGAGGCTGAAGGACTGAGCAGCTGGGAAGCTGTGAGGAGGGGAGTGGATACTGCTCCTTTCAGCATCATGTTGTTAAACATCAGCACAGCCATTTCATGAAAACTCCCCCTAATTCAGCTACTCTCAGACAGAGCTTTTGGCTAAACATGCAAAAAAAATGGATTTAAAAAAAAACGCCACACCACTGAGTTAAATGGATTTTTAAGTATTTTTAGATCTTATTCAAACAAATTTATTTATATTTGAAAATACAACAATGCATATCAAGACCTCATCTTACCATGCAGTCTGTTAAAATTATTTCACTTGCATTAAAACTGTAGAAGCAATATATATTGCTGGAAAAGTGTTAAGAGAAGTCCAATAAATGACTAGTAGTAATGACAGTGCCTAGAGCCTGATTTTGCTGACATTCTAAAATACTACCTTCGTCCAAAGCACAGACAATATTTTCTTCATTTTTTGGTTTCCTGAGCAAGTTCAGTTGAGTAAACTACTATTTAAAATTAAGAAGCCTTCTGAATATTGAAAAGACAGGAAACCGTATTGTCATCATCCTACCTATAATAAAGTAACTGGATGCAAGGGAATAGAGGTACTGCATTCTGGAATAAAAAAAGACCAGAAACACACATATCTGTTTACTAACTATAGATAATAACACTTCCTCTTTCTCACTAAAATGTTTGTTTTAAATGCAAAGCAACTTTTGCCCCAGTGTAGTCACCTCATTTAAGTTTGTGTTGTCTAACTACTGAAGACAGTTGAAAGCCCAAAATAGAACCAAACTTCACATTACTTCCCAGCAGCTCAGTGCTGCTAGGTTCACCTCTTCAGGTTTTCCTCAAGACAATACACACCATAACAGGTCAGTTATTCTAAAGCAGTCTCCAGGACCACTAAAAATCTGATCAACTACGTGTTTTGCAAACAACATTTTTTTTAAATGTTTTAACTGAGCTCAGGCTTTTAAGAAATATTTTAGAGATAGTTTCAGGTTTTCCTAAAAGGAATCTATTTCTAGCAAGTATTCATACTGTATGCTTGCACAGTGAGCAGTCGATGTTCTAGACAAGCATTTCTAGAAACTTATTTTGAAATCACATGACCAGGACTATAGTTTCTACATGTCATCTATCAAACAAGAAACACTGCCATAGGATTGGAGACTATCACTTAAAAATTTAAGATAGAAGAAATAACAAGGGGAGATTCTGACCACCTCAGAGTCACTTAAACACTATGCAGACCAACAGAATTTGCAGGGAACATTAACAAAAGGCATGAAAGTAAGTAGAAAACAAAGAAAAATAAAAAGTTATTTGAAGAACACTCGGTAAAATATTAGTTTGGCATACAGAGTTAACAGTTTTCTACAAAAATATGGAAGATCTAGTTTATTCAGTCTAGCCAACCTAGACTCCACAAAGATGTCTAATGTAATAGCATGTAGAAAATAACTCGGAGACTAACTTAGTAGTGTAAAAAAAGAGTACATTTCTACCAGGATCTCAGGGTTGACCTCTGGCAGAGAGGGAGAACAGAGAAGGCAAAGAGTGCACGTGTCTTAGGTGCTCACGTATTGCAAGTCTAACATAGTTGTGATATGATCCTGATGCACAGGCAGAGCCATCTCCAGCACAAAGAAGGAAACTCATCTGGAGCGGTATATTCAAACTAATCAAGCATGCTCAGCATTCAAAACATAAGACAACACAGAAAATGGACAGTAGGGTGACAGAAGGCATAAAGATTTTATGCAAGGCTAAAAATTGTGGTCTGAGTAATGGCTGGGAGAATATATGAGTGCTGTCTGCACATACAATGGGAGAGCAAATGTAAGCAACAGAGGGAAACTGCTGCAGCTAAGAACAAGGAAACATCACTGACATCAACTATAGACGTAGTGGATGTTGGGAGACAGGTCTCAAATATCAGAACATTTAAGACTCCAGGACCTACTTTCACTTTCTTTCAATGACAGTAGAAGGAAAATATTTTTTTTTTATAAGGCTGGAGACTAAAGAGTCCTAAAAAAGTAATTAAATTGAATGATTGCTTACAAATCAGGTGACCCATTATTTTAAAGTAGTAAGGTCCTAAAGTTGGAAAGCCTTTTATAATTATACAGGACAGATACTTTTGCGTACAGTGGTAATGAAAGCCACCATAAATCTCTGGCACCAGGGTAAGACTTCAATTCCATCACACTCAATGCTGGCTCATTCCTGGAACAGTAGCAACATCCGATTTCAAACTGAAGTCTGGGGTTTGTTTTTTTTTTTTTTGTCCAGGGCAAACTTTCATAGCACATCTACCTCTAAAAGACAAAGTAAACAATACCCAGGATTCTCCACATAGTTGCATACCAGATTGGGAACATGAACACACAGCAGCTAACTGCTGCAAGACAACTCAACAGGTTGTCAAATTCAAAGCAATTCAAGCTTTGACTTTTCAAAAATACTAACAAGCACACTAGCTTACCATCAGAAATGTGAGCCTTAGGCCTCGGAACAATGGGGTATTTTTAAAAAGAATTTGAAATGTTCAGAAGATAATGGCCTCATTTTACTTCCCGCTTTGCAGCACAAAAATTTGTGTTATTGTTATTTATCTTGTTATTTACAAGCTGATAATATAAGAGTGTTTGCTCGTATATAGTATATAGTAACTGTATTATAAACATACAGGGGATTAAAATCATTGGGATTTAAAAGGCAAGTTGTTTTTGTAAAGTGCAAATGTAAAATGTAGAGAAGTAAGAAGTGTTTAAAGAAACAGAGAAATTCCATTGGAAGGTAAGAAATACATTTCTCAGCAGTTTCATTTTTCAGCTGTTTCCAACTTAAACATTTCATCTTTCTACTAGAACAAAGATTCATGAAAGTGAGTAGAAATCAATTACAAAAGTGAAACTATCTTGTCTGTTTTTACTACTTGAGGAAAAAGGTTTTCAAATGCCTGTTCTGTACGCCTTGGCAGTCATTTGTGTTACTTAAACTTAGAAATCCTTTAATTAATTTCTTTTTCAACTGACTCAACCACAGGCAACAGAGAAATTTACTTTGAATAAAAAAGGATGCTGTTGAACATGGTGATTTCCCTTCAAAATTCTTCATAAGGGTGACAGTCATCTTGCATTTGTGCTTCTAAAATGCCTTCCACAATGAGGTGCTGACCCGTAACAAGGAACATGGGCATTATCACAATACAAATAAAGGCGTGACTAACTTCTGGATACAGACACAGAAGTAAAGTAGTTAATGTTCTCAAGCTAGGGTTTGATAAAGAACTGAGAACACTGCCTGTGTGTGTATCAAGACAAGAATAAAAAAAAAAATACAAAGGAAAGACGCAAGTCACATATATTCCTTCATGATACGTAATTACTAAATTTCTCCACAAAACTGTTATACATGATCTCTTTCAACACTATTGTGAACAAACATATACAGAAATTATATACTTCAATGTAAACTTCACCATAAGAATTCAACAAACAAAATGTTTAAGAAACAAAGAGGTTCCAGCAGCAACAATAATGTCTGCAGTATCACACACACCTACGAAAAGTTTCTAAAAGGGGCAACACCAAACAGTGGAATGCAACATCTCACAAAAGTTTTTTCTTCACACAGTAGTATTAAATTTAAATGTATGCAGTACTATCTGCAGTTGAACCTCAGAAGCTGACTCTCTGCTAGATCACATTTAATAACTGAGCCACAAAGAGACCCAGGTGAAGTACTGACAACTGTGTGATACAGCTCAAGCAGCTAAATCGGTCACAGTTTCTTCAACGTATATAGAAACATGTGGTATGTTTGGTTGGGGTTTTTTGCAAACGTCAGCCCCATCATTTCCAGTATGACTCCTTTGATTAGTGAAAGTTTCAAAGAGGCTGTTGGACTTAAACTGAAGTGTCAAAATAGGTCAAAATTAGAATTCCTTAGTTCTCCCAGGGGAAATTCCCAGGACTGCCGAGATGCTAGTGCCAACTCAAAAATCATGTTCATCAGAAAACATACCACATTAACTGTTTAATATTTGCATAGCAAGAAAGTGTTTCTGTGGCTATAGTAGAATCCATTCCAATAGCTGCTACAGGGAGCCAGATTCAGACCAAAAACTGACAGCCTCACCACATTTTTTCACTCCTGTTACTATGTACAGAAGCTGTCTTTACCAGACACTGCTGGTAACATGATTAGCAGTTTCAGACGTGCACAGGAGTTCCTGCTATCAAGAACATGTTATCTTATGTATCTTTCATATAAAGGTGCAGGAGAAAGAGGCAAACACTGCTGGTTTGAAAAAGGTCTCTTAGGGATCTGAACAAGAGCATCTCCCAAGCTTTGCAAAATTAGTGAGCATAGGGGCCAACTTCAGTAACACTTCACACACTCACGCACTGGCTTGGTTAACAGGAAAAAGTCCCACATCAGCTTTTAAAAACAGGGCACAGGAATTACTACTCAAAGTGTTACGAAGGCTTTTACAACTTTTTTTCCACACTTGAAGAAAGTTGAAGCAGTTTCTGAACTGCATGAAGTTTATGTTCCTCCTCTCCCTAAAGGGACTAAGCTATGCTTGCATTTTAAAAACTGGTGTTACATAGAAAAAACCCACTGATGGTAGAATCTCCCTTTTATGAGGCACATACATTGTTTAAATATTGCTTGAGAACAGTCTGATCACGAGATGTTTTCCATGAATCAGAACATGTTATTAACAACTTTGGAGTTCTTGATGTACAGCTATTCCAGACATTTTTTGTAATAAACTATTTGAATTAATAAGCCACTTTCATCCTATTTCACCATCTTTCAAACTCTTCTAACAACGTTTGGAAAAAACAAATATTATTCATTAAAAAGTCATAAGAATCATCAACCATGCATACAACATTAATATATTCATGACTTATAAAAGGTAGAGGCTTTCACAAATCATTAACCTACATTATTAACTGCTACGGCATCCAACAGCTTGCTCATGGTAATAGCATGTACCTACCTTTTCTACCTTGTATTACCATGGGCACACCCCTCTCTAACATGCCCAGAATGTGTTTATAACTTGCAGCAGTTTATAAATGATTTAAAAATCAATCTTAAAATAAAATATGCCCCATCTGGGCTCTGAAGACACAGTGTGAAAGCACAAGGCAAAAATTAAAACAAGTTACATCTGATTTTAAGATGACAGATTAAGAAATAGGGCTTTTATTAGGTTTTTTCCTATATATATCTCCAAGGTATTGATAACTCTCAATATAAGCTAACATTGCAGCAGTATGATCATGAGCACAATTTTATGAAGCTTTACATGGAGAAGGGCACCTGGAGAAGTGGCAGTTTATGTATACTTAACTGAATTGCAAAATGAACATAAGCATAGAATTAAACTTTCAATCAGTGTAATTGCTTACCAATTTCAGCAGGTAGTTGCTTGATTTTGTTCTCTCGTATGCTAAGCATGGTGAGTTTTGACAAGTTTTTGATATCCTTTTCCACAGTAGTTATACGATTAAAGCGTAGGTAAAGAGTGGCGAGAGAGCTTAGCCTATACACCACCGAAGGGATTTCTCTAAGTTTGTTATGTCGCAGGTCAAGCATGCGCAGTTTCTTCAAGTTATCAAGAGAGTCAGGCAAACTGGTAAGTGAGTTTTCACTCAGGGCCAGTGTCATCAGGTTCACAAGACAGCCCACCTCCGGCGGTAGGGACTGAAGTTTGTTACTGTATAAATAAAGTTCTGTTAACTGCGTTAGCTCTTTGATAGCTGATGGAAGCATGTGTATAGACCTCTTGGACAAGTCCAAGCGCATTGAATTCTCTTCCCGGCATTTGTTTAGCTCTTTGATCACTTCAGCATTGCTGGATTTTTTGCGGGTACCTGTGGCTGGATTAGGTCTTTTTATCGTATTGTCCACTGAAAAAGCTACCCCAGGCTGTGTGCTACTGGAGTCCTTCTTTCCATCTTTGGCATCTTTCCCTTTGGTCTTAGGCTCCTTTTCTTTGCTCTCTTTCCCAAATCCTCCAGAGGCTTTGGCCTCCTTCTCCCTTTCTTTTGATGATGGAACTTTTGGATCCTTCTCTTTACAGTCCTTTTCTTTTCCTAGATTACTACTCATGGTGACTCAATGTTTAGCAAGCACCACATGAAATCTGTTTCTGAAGTCCACAAGAACAATTCACTGCTGAGGCAACAAGGATCCTTAAAACACACAAGCGCTGAACCAAGGGAGGAGCTTTGGAGGTGTGATACCCATTTGCTACATATTGGTTCAGAAGGCACTCTTTCTTAATCCTGGTATCAGGAGATTCAGCTGTAGAGATTAGAAGGTCAAATGTTCCGTATTAGTATTTCTGTAACACAGAGAGGAGAGAAGAGAAGCCAAAGTTAGTGTTGAACGTTTCTGCATCAAGCCTGTGCTCACAAACTCGGGTTAATGATTTGTTCTTCTCTTCAAATGTCAGTGAAAAACCCCGTGTTAAACCAAAAATACTACACATGTTGCTCAGAAGACCCACTGTGGTAGAAGAGCTATAATAATTAGTATACATGAGGAAAGAAAAAGTACGATTCTTAAACATAATACTGCCTTCAGTACTACATTTGAGTCACCATCTTACATCTTAGCTAGTTCTTAGCATAACACCCTGATCATCAATGAATGAATATTCTCTCTCCCCTCCATGCTCAATCAATCAATAAAGATTTGCTATAATTTTAAGTGCCCGCCTCTTGAAATAAATCTGTACAGGCTTATTCTTTCAGCACAAAAGAGTCTAGATTCAATCTATAGTGAAATCTAATACACTACTGTAACATTAACACTTTGCCTCGAGATCTCCCTTCTGACTGGCTCTGAACTGCAGGTCTCTGCTTTTAATGTGCAGCAGAACATTGTCACCAGCTTCACATGCTTTGAAGACAAAAACATAAGGATTTTTAAAATAAATCTATCAAAAAGTCAACTGAAAGCTCAGAAGAAATAATACACTACGGCTTCAAGACAAGCAAAATTATGAAGGAATTTCTCATGACAGTAGGATATAACATATCTTGAATTTCAACCTCCCAACTACTATAATGCAGCCTAATAAATGAACAGATGTCTGAAACCTATAGAGCCCCATTTACATATTTACAAAATCATCATGCATCATAGAAAGTAGTTTTGCTTCATGTTTCAATTCAAAACACATTACATGCCCATGAGTGAATACTCTGGAGAGGTTTTTGAATGTATCTTTGTGGAACAAAATAAAAGGTCAATCAATGGCAACACTAATTTCATGTCTCCATGTTAGTCCACCTTTTAGCCTAGAATCAACTCTCCTTTGTTACGCAGCATTCACTGATGAAGAAAGTTTGTTTGCATCTCAGAAGAGTACCTTGCTTCCTCAGCCACCTGAGCTATGTTAAAATACCCTTAAAACCTCCACAGGAGCTGTGTCGCTGTCCTGGCATTCCATCCTCTGCACAAGTGCATTAAACCTCGTAAGCAAAATCAATTAAATAATATTTTGCATACTTAAGCCATCAGCAAATCCTAGAAATACAAACATTTTTTAGCAAATAACTATTTTTAATTGCACAGTTATGCTATGTATGCTTGCCTTCAAGTACAAACATGTGCTCAGAACACAAAGGAACACACTTTGCTCAATATATTTGTTCACATTAAAAAAAAAAGTAATGAAAATCTATTAAAGGACAGTACGAAAGGCAAGCCACTTTACCTCAGCTGCAAATCAAGCTGTTTAGAAACAAAGCTCGAAAGAGAACCTCTCCCAGGAGGTGGCTTCCAATCCTTCATCCCAATTCATTACTGTTGCAGTATCACAAAGTGTGTACTACAAACCTCGTAACATCAAAAAACCCTGCTGCCTCCAGCTCCTGTGCTCTGGACAACTCTTGTAAAGGACCATGGCTGTTCACGTTGGACAAAATTTCTGAGTTAAAAGCTGTTGCTGCTTGCTGATGCTAGCAGAGTTCTCGAAAGCAGCGCAAGCCAGTTCCTTGCTGCATCCTTAAGATTTCCACCCAGCTTTTACACCATCCATTAACCTGACCTATCCTCAAGATTACCAACATCACTACATTATATTTTAAAACTGTTCTGAGCACTGTATAATCGACGTGCTTGTGAAACTCTGGCAATAAGAAATGTAATGACTCCAAATGGAAAAATGCAGCCGATTAACATTTCGACTAACAGGTAGGAGCCTGAAATGCCTGACAACTTGTTTTGGGTATGCAAGGTAACACAAAGAATCAAGAGGTAACACAAAGAATCAAGAACTAACACAGTTTCTAAATTCTGATAATACACAGAAAACTCAGCCACGTAGTACTGCCAGACAGCTACTGCTTCACATCAAGCCCCTGAAGTGCAAAATACTCAAAGGGCTGCTGCTCTCATGAGCTTTCAATTTAATCAAGTTTAGGACCCGCCAAGAGATTTGTTTCATTTCTTAATGTGCACAGCAGCTGAAGGAGGTTTTGAAAGAGCCTCAGAAAGGAAGGACGGCTGGAGATTAGTACTGCTGAAAGCAGCTCGGCAGTGCAAATGCTCCAAATAATCTGCACTCATTTCACTGTCTTCGTTAGCAATTACTTTAATTGTACCTAAAAAAATGGGAGGGGGCTGTGTTTCAATATGCCAGTTTAACATTTCATTTTCTATTAAGGAAGAATATACAAAAGGATAAAAATTGAGAAGTCATGAAAAACATCACCTGAAATATATAAAGAAAAATCAGAGCCATTCTGGTCACGACCAGAGATTTCAACATCACCTCACAGTTAAAGATGTTAGGAGACAGTCAACTTGCAGGCAAGCCACAGGCAGACGTGGTTTTCTAACACATGGAAACTAGAGCCAAGCTCACAGTGCAGCAGGCCTTCAAAATATACTCCCTGTTCAGAGTGACAAAAGGCTAACAGTTAAATGTACTGCACCTATGTTATTTTTACCTCTTTATTGAGGATTTTAATTACTGACTGAGACTGCAAAATGTATTTAAAATAGTTTGGGAAGGTTTAGCCTCCTCCTTTCCAGATAGAGTAATTCTCTAATACCTAGAATGACTACAAATTAGCACTTACAAAAAGAAAAAGCTTATGATGAGACCTTTTCCAGATGAAACACAATAAAAGGCAATGCAGGGGGAATCACATTGGAACAGCTTCACACCTCCAGAGTCACTGGCATCTCCCCTTTCCCCTGCCTGTTCACCAGGGTTGGCATTCCCGACAGCAGAAGGTCCCACCACCCTGCAGAGTGGTGGTGCACAGCAGGTACCAGCCAGGCTTCACCCAGTACCCTGTGAAGCAGTAAAATCCTCTGTCACAATGCAATGATTGTGTCTTGGTGATTCCCATTACTCTTGACATTCCTGCAGCCTTTCTTCCCCTCTTTGTTTTATTTCAGGGAGAAAAAGTTCTAGGAAGTACAAGAGCCAGGGTTGAACTGTAATTCATGAGACAACCCTTTCTCTTATTACAGTCCTCTCAGTCACCACACATCACCAACTTCCATGAGTGAAAGATGTCCAAGCATGAACTCTTCCTAGCTATATAATGATGACTTACACCTCAAGTTGGCCAAACCTGTGAAATCACTGTTCTAGGCTGTCCTATAAATACAGCATGACGTTCTTGTATCATTATGTCACAGCAGCACAGGACCCAAATAACTATATGAAATTCATCCTATTTCTAGTATTTTGTAACTTTTAATACTGCCCTCGCTAAATTTATTTTTATAACTATTTTTAAATTTATTTATTTTTAAACTTATTTTAACCTACTTGAATGCAATATAGATGAAAATACATATTTACATTTATAAGTATTCTCAACTATATGCTGTATGCTTTCAGTTACCAGGACTAAAATCTTGCCATTTCCTATATTAATGACAGAATTTTGTCTCAAAATTTAACAGGGCAACTACACTCAGTTATCCTTAATCCTACCAACACGTATACAAATGAAATGTTCAACTTCACATAAGCATCTCTACAAAACTTTCATTTCTATTGCAGATCATGCAAGCTGATGGGGTTATTCATATACATCAAGTTAAGCATGTATGTAAACTTTTGGCAGACATGAGCATAATTACATATACTACGGAGGAAGCTAAATATGTTTCAAAAGGTTATTCATATTTTTCAAGCCCTTTTGGTTAAAGGATAAGAGTCATCATCAATTCTAAACTACAGTCAAACAAGCATTCATTGTATCTCAAAAGGAGAGCTTCTTTTCGAGATATTTTTAGCAAAAGGAAATTCAGTGAAATTAGCCAGTTCTGCCAACTACTTCCATTTTCCAATGCTGTTCAAACTGACTTCCTGTCAATATTAATTGACATAGAAACATTTAACTATTATGTGCTGTAGAATTTGGAAAACTGAATAAGACTCTTGCTTGGTGCAGCATATGAAGGAAAATAAAACTTCTAGAGAAGTTAAGGGAAATTATCTCTTCCCTGTTCCAAATATATATATATATATTTTTTTAAGTAAAATATTTGTAAATAGCTATAAATAACCAGCATCAGAGTTTTTATTCACTCCTCCTGATGTCTGGTGAACATAATCCAGATGTTGGGTTTTTCTTCTGTCAACTGTAACTAACAAAATTTCAGAAACACACTAAACTGTATCACCTTCCTTAGCTGCCTGGAGAAGAGCAACACATTGACCTTGTATATTTTACTGATTTCTTTTTTTATATGTACAAGTAATTGAAAAAGACATTTCAGTTACTCTGAACAAGAGAAATCAAAACATTTAGGCAATAAATGTTTTATAAAAATGTGGTAACATAGGAACAATCATGTCTGAGATTCTAGGAATAATACGAAACTGATCACCTGCAACTTGGTAATACAAATACTGATGCTTCCTGGTCATTATCTAATAAAATATGAGGCTTGAGATAAAGAATTTCACCCAACTGCTATTCAGAGAAGGCTGTAAAAGGCTTAACTGCCTCCTACCCACTACCGCAGAGCAACTTTACTAAAAAAAAAAAAAAAATCCACTGCCAATATTATTTCACAGCTTAGTAAAGGTTTCCCCCCAACTACATCTTTTCATTTTGATTTTACATGAATAAACCTTTGACCAGTTTGCATGCAGCTCTCTGATGAAATGCTGCATCAGGCGACTGGCACCAGGGCTGCACTGGTGCCAGGGTGACCAAACCTGGGTTCCGGAGGAAGCCAG
>NW_010552381.1:22129-22606 GCF_000687285.1 Phaethon lepturus | reverse complement strand
AATGGCCAAAGCTCACCTCGCTGACGGCACCAAGGTTCCGCTGCAAGTCTCACTGCTCCCACCCCGGAGCGGTGGGACCCCTCCAGAAGAGGCCGTTCCCTGCATGAGTTACTCGCAGCAATCCCTCCGTTCTCAGAGGATGCGTTACATGTCTCGCGACTTGCAAGTATAAGAAAATTTCCTGTATGTGCACAGACATGGTTTGAAGAAGAAATCATTAATATTCTCCCACTGCCAAAATATTTCCCTCTGAAGTGATGAGGCTAACCGTCTGCTGTCTTTTCTGCCAAGGGAGCATCATCGCGGCACATGATCTTACAAAATGGTCACTTTCCAACTCCACTTAAAGACCTACTGGCTTCTGCGTTTCAGTTCTTTAAATCATAAGCATTTCTAATATTCTGAGCATGTGATAATCTAAGGCATCATTTTCACTAAAGCCTAATACATTATGCTCAAACAGAACAGAATTTTACT
>NW_010552381.1:3554-22113 GCF_000687285.1 Phaethon lepturus | reverse complement strand
CAGGAATCCTACAGGCCTGCATTTGAATGGAAAATTCTTTACTACATGTATAATTTTATATCATGGAATAGAAATTATTTTTCTCTTCGTCTGTGTTTGTACTAAACTTAACCCAAAGGGCACAGACCATGCCTAGAGCCTTTCAACCCAAATAACAGAAGAGGATCATTCCAAATATTAAACATGTCAAAGAAATAATCAGCTCATACTTGACACTGCAAAGTAAGCAGACAATGATTCCACTACATAATGAAAATCTTTTGAGATTGCAATTCTGATCTAGGAAATACTGATTAGTCAGACCTAAGTGGCTTTTAACAAGGCAGAGTTCAAGTGCTATCTAGTAATTGCAGCAACACCTGTTCACAAACAAACAACAAACAGAAAAAGATCTACCTTATTAAAAGTATTTACCTTTTACCTAGAATAGCATGGGATATATCAAAAACTTTTCATACTCCGCTACACCACAAACATGAACACATCAATAAGCAATGGATGAAATGTAAAGTTTAGCCCAAGCGGCTACGACGACTTTCCATTCTCATTGCCACATACACAAAAAAAAAAAGACGGTCACTACTTTCATTTCAAAACCCAAATAGCTTAAGCCAACGAGTCACTTGCAAACAAAGCACATTCTCTCCTACAATTTACTAGCTTCAAACATCTGACCTACAGAGTTTTCATCTGCGTAAGTGCATTTGAGCTTCTGCCGCTGCAGCCACCACAGACCAGCTGGGAGCAAACTGCTGAATCAGTCACCAGGCGGTTTCACGGCTCCTCTAAACACAAAACCTCACTCGGAGGTATGGAGACAGCATGGGAACGACCAGCCACTGCACTGCCATAGATTTGGCGATGTTTTTGATCTATCTCGACAAAAGTAGTGCTCCTGAAATATGCCAGCTACGACGCTTTCTCTTCTTTGGGAAGAAAGCTCCTCTATTTCACAGCAGCACAATACTGTAATGGTTCTCAGTGCCGGCTGCGATAGCTGCCTTGTTCAATAGAGAAGGCTGGCCATTAAATTCATCTCGGTCCCATAAGTGAACGTCCAGCAGATGGTAGTTTACAGACTACCAGTCTAGCCTGATTCCAATATATCTGGATGTGACCCCACTTCCCCCCTAATCCCCTCTCACACTGAGGGAGCAGCTTGTTGCCTCCCTGCACGCACAGCCTGAGCCTGTGGAGCTGGGTCAGTGAGGAGGCCTGGACCCTGACAGCCCACTAAGCCCTTCAGAATAACTTCATCTGCCAAAGGATTGCAGCCAAGACCGTTCCCTGCCTGCCTGCTGCTTGCATGGCGGCAGAACAGCTGAGCATAACCCGAACAAAACCTGGAGGTCCAGGGAATCACTGCACAAACATCAGACCAAGAGGACGAGACTATTTTTGAAGGCTTGCTGATGCTTTACTTGTGGTTTCTTAAACCTGCAGACACATCTGTAACTGTAGGCACCTAATTACAAACCTAGGTGCAATTAAAGCTGAAGTTACTATAAATAAGCTAATCATTTTCAAGAGGTGTTTGGAGGTTGATCACTTTGTACTTTGAGAACCAGGCATATCTCCCAGGACATCCCATCCTGGCTTCCAACACAACTGTGCCCATCCACAGCAAATGCACCGGCACGCGGATGTTACTGCCGGTTTTGAACCTTTCGAACCTATCTTTTCATTCACTGGTTACCAGATTTGCTGCTCTCTGGAAATACTTTATCGCACTAAATGCCAAGTCACATGCTGAAGTCCAGATCTATCGTGACAAAATGGATCCACACTAGCAGACAGAAAGTCACCTATGCCTTAAGTTCCTAGGGGGTAGAAATAATCTTTTGTGCCCTGCTTCTGAACTCATCTAGCAAATACAAAAATATACATACTATGATTCATTCTATGCACTCAAACTTTTTTTATGAAGCATTTTCTCTTTTTCTCCTTTACAGAAAAGAAAACAACTAGTTTTTGGCCAAGTTATAAAATAGCATTTCATGTTTTTTGTAGAAATAGACTCTAAGAGCAAGTACAAAGAATTCTGCTAACTCCATGCGGCAGCTTATTTTAATATGTAAAAAGGTACTTTCTGCATGTGTGGTCCCCCAGCATGTACCTTTTGGGCTGCATGTCTCCGTTTCCATGGTAACTTGTTGTATCAGCAGGCTGTGTAATCCTGCATAATACGTGAAATTTGAAAATCATAACTTGCTAGATGAAACAAATTTCCTGGTCTGAGTACAGGTCCTAATAGCTAGATATGCGTAAAAAGAGTTTATTCTAAATGGACATTAATCTAGGAAAATCCAGCTGTCTCACTTTTGTGACTATACAAATTCTGCATTATAGTGGCATACAACCTTCCACAAGAGCAAGTGCTCCAATCTACCCAATATCCTCCTTTGAACAACGATCACCCTGCTGTAGCAAAAACTTACTTTCCACTGTAAGAAATCTTCACGATTACCGCCAAGCAGCACCCAGGCACTACCATTCAGATCCCTCAACAAGTTCTATAAAGAAAGGACGCAGCCTGCCGCACACGGCTATGTTACAGATTTGATAGAAAATGGCACTGGTCTCACCAAAGGTGATGATGCAAACTTTAAACCAGCATCAAATATTTTTCTTTTATTCATCATTTCCTCTGAGCAATAAAAAACAACACATCAAAACAAAACAAAACAGGAAACAAAACAAGAATGATGAGGAGGAGAGAAAGTAAACACACAAAGCAATAACAGAGTAATATATTATCTACTAATTATCTATATTATCAACAACTTAAGTTATGTTGATCCTACAGAAACTGGGACAAACCACATGCTAAATCCCACCTCAGCTAAATAAAACATTGCTCTATTACTATCTGGGATAGCATCCTACCCTGGCTCCTACCAGCAACACAGAAAAAAAAAGCAAAAATATTGTTTACTGTAGCGTTTCTCTTTGTTTCTTTGCCTCTGAATTTGGTGCAGTAGGTTTGCTCATCTTCTTCAACATGCTTTTATGTAATAATTAGGACCATTTCACAAAGTTCAGTGCTGGATGACTCTCAGTCTGTTGAATTTTCTGACCATAATTAGTGACTGTGTAAGTCACAAGATCCCTTTGCAGAGGGTTACTATGCTAGGAAAAAAGCCTATCTAAAAATCAGCTTCAAATGTGCTTTTAACATAATTCTGAACATAAAAAGGGCCAGTGGCTCTTTACCATCTATGTTCTAGCAGACAAAGCCACAATAACTACATATAGCAGCTCAGCACTGCACAATATCTGGCCCCTGTTCAATTTTATTTCTAGCTAAAATTATTTGCAGTTCTTGATCTTCAGCTGAGAAAAGCTTGGATATATTTGTTTTATTGAACACCTAGTTTAAATATAACTAATGTATAGAAAAGAACATATGCAATAACATTTACTTTCAACCAACATACATGAGTTTGGAAGATACACAAGTGTTTGGTAAAGTCCAAAAAAACCCAACAAACCATATTTACGTGCAAGTTTCCAGTTATAAATCTCTTCACTTTTAGAAGTCAATAACATATTTTACATCTAACCTGCTCTCAGAAAATAAGTATCTCCTTGAACAGATCAGCATTCTTTGCAGATAAAAGATAACCATAGTCAGAACCAAATTTGCTCCAATTTAAGTGTATATTTCCACTTCATTACAAATAAATTAAATAAAATGAAAATTAATTTGAAAACTGCACTATGATCAGCTCAAGTTGTTTTCTTCAGGGTGGCATATTTTTCCAAAAGTTTACATTATATATTTAAATATTACAGGAAACCAAAACAAATTTAGAATATTCTGAATGAAAAAAAATCGAAGAGATCTACACATCTTCCCCCATTACTGCTTTACCAGCGTTTTTCCAGTGAGTTTGTTTGTTTGTTTTGTAATCTGACCCTTTCAGATAAATGCATTTTACATGGTGAAAGCAAACTGATTCAGGCCAAGTTAGTACATAGATAGAACGAGAGTATAGGGAAACAGCTACATTTGAGATAACTGGACGTCAGTTACAATACTTTCATCTCTTTTTTATAGCAAACATTTGCCTAAACATGATGTGATGGACCACTTCTGCCCTCCAAGTATTCTTATTCAGATGCAAGAACTACAAATTGTCAAAGAGAAATGGTATTTTTCCTGTACCATGTGGGTCCACTCCAGCTAGATTCTCGTTATTAACCACTCATTTCTAAGGGTTACCACATTCTGCCTACCCCCAGATTCTCCCTGCAATTTCAAATGGATTTTGTGTTATTCCCTCCCTGTCCTTACCCTCTTCTGCTGCGTTGCTGCACATGGTTAAACAGCTTCCATGTTCCACTGGACAGACCACCGTCCTGCACAGCTGCTTGGAACGAGCCTCACCCGCAGCTGGAGAAGCCAAAGAAACTTAGAAATACCTTGGGGAACTTTGTCAATTAACAGCACCACAGAAATGTAGGCTCATTATAACACCCTGATAAGGTGATGAAGAATAAAATTGCTCCCAAGCCTTTTCCAAAGCTTTCAACTGTTTTCCCCCATGAGCAAAACAGAATTAAACATAATGACATAAAGCAGTGAAATAGTATTTAAGCAAATAGATGCACACTATAGGTGGTTCAGGTAGCACTGTATACAACTATATACAGCCAATGCTCTGTGATAAAAGCTTCTTCAATCACATTGAACTTTGTCAGACTTCACTCCTCAAAGCTGACTTCTACCTGCAGCTGCCTGCCAGCCCTTGGGGTTTTTGTTTTGGGTAGGGGAGAGAGGCCTCGAGGGGACATGAGAATAGAGGGAAAAGGTAAGACAATTTATTTTATTCAACTGTTTATAAGACTGAAGGCTAGTAAAAGCACATTGCTTTGTTCACGTCAAAGGTAATCTTAACATTGATTTTGTAACAACGATGGTGTTTTTGGTTTGGATTAGGGACTAGAAATCCATTAAGATGATGACTTGTGTCACACTGAATTGCACCGCATATTCAAGCCCTGGCCACTTTGAAACGTCTAATAAAAAAACTGCAAGGAATTCCTCTGGCAACAAAGAGCTGAGTATTTCATAAACCCTGAGCCTGTTTCACCTCCTCAACTCCTACACGTCAACTCCTTTCGATAGAAGGCATTCCCACAGAGCAAGGCAAACGCCCGCTGGCTGAACAGGCCTTTCCTATCCTGCCGAGACACCCTCCTGCCATCCTCCCCCCCTTCCAGGGGGCCACAGCAGCCAGGCAGCGAAGAGCAGCTCCTGCCTGGAGCACAGGCAAGCTCAGAAATACCGGGAAGGGAGAAACGGGCAGGAGGCGCAACAGGAACGGGGACAGGGATGGGAGGCTGGTGGGCAAGAGGCAGCTGGTAAGAAACTCCGTGTAAGAGAATATCACAGATATAAAAATACTAAGACAGTAATTAGTCAACAAGCACCACTCCTGCTCCTACACACTACATGAAGGAAGGGTCTTAAAAGAAGGCAAAAGTATGCAGTAATTGGAGCTGTATTAAACACATTCTGACAAGCATGGTCACCTAAAGCACTAGAAGCCATCTTATTCACACCTGTCTAATTTTTGACTGCTTTATATTGCAAACTTAATTTTCATAACTTCTTAAGAGTACTTTTATTTAGTTTTTACATGGGTTTTTTCCCAATCAACATTTAATGCTTTAGCATTATTTAAAAAAAAAAAAACACAAAACCAAGAATGACAATATTTGAATTGCTTGCAAGTTTATCCACATTCTTATGGATTCCAGTGACGATCCCAGAGACTTCTTTCCCAGGATAGAAGATAAAACTGAAACAAGCAAAGAAAAGAAAGCAAGCTCTGTTCATCTCCCTATGAAGAGCCACCTAAAGTCCAGACCTGCCACGAATACTCCTCATGCTCAGTCCTGCTGCCAAGGAGCCTTACCCACACAACACCTTAAGCCTTAGCCTAACACCCAAAAGACTCGAAGCAGCACTGAATACTGTTCAGCTCCTAACTAGTAGCCTGATTAAAAGATTATTTCACATATACTAACAGTTCTAGAAAATGCATGATAAACGGGTATCTTCACAGGAACAAGATGTTTTCCTTCAAGAGGGGGAAAAAAAAAAAAGAAAGAAAAAAGAAAACCACTGTGATCCCTTCCAAGCAGATTCTTCAAAATCTGTTCAGATGAGACATCCTTGTTTCTAAAAAAAACAAAAGGTCTTCAATGACATTTTTACTAGAAATAGTGAAAAACATGATTTCTGCTTGCCAAAAACCAACTGGATGATATAGTCTTTAGCATGCTTGAAAGGCTTCTGTATTGTAAAACTAGAAAGTAGCAGCAATGTTAATCTGAAAAAAAAAAGTCATGGAAAAAATGTAGACACACAAACTGAGTTAAACAACACTATACAAATATGATGCGATAAGCCCTTCACTACGTTGTAATAAATTAAATAATGGATATCTGAAAAAACTGATGAAAAAAGCAGGCTAGCTTAGAGCTACATGAAAGTTCATACCATTATCCTAGCAAAATTTAAAAAAAAGTTTTACTGTGTGCCTATTTATAATGAATTACTTTCTTGCACCTTATTGCCCTTTGTTTTAGACAAAAACCAGATGTCATTTATAAATGCCTAAGTAACTCAGCAAGGAATCATCTGATCTGTTTGCGAATATTTAGAAGTTATCATAAGACAAATGACTAAGAAAAATGCAACCTTTACACTAGCTGAGGCACAACACAGTGCCTCACCAGACCTGCTGGTCTCCAGATACCTGTATCTTGCAAAATCCATATGTATGAAAGAAACGGACCAGAGGATCGCACTAGACGGTGCGAGCTGAGAACAGGCTATCCCTGCATTTGTATTACCCACATCGGCTCCTCTCTGACTTACACAGAGGTGCAGACTGCTCTCAGCTCCTCGCAGCACATTCCTGTACCGCACCCATCCTCCACCGCACAGCTCACCAAAGCGATGGAGCCCAGATTTTCCCTTTGATGCACAGTGCAGGAGACAAGTATTTCAGCCACCTAAGTGACATTCACACAAGCCGTATGGGTTGAAGTAATCCAGATTAAAAGAGAATTAACCCTCTTTAAA
The DNA here is from genome assembly GCF_000687285.1 of Phaethon lepturus. Lineage (NCBI taxonomy): Eukaryota > Metazoa > Chordata > Aves > Phaethontiformes > Phaethontidae > Phaethon > Phaethon lepturus. The sequence goes on along the minus strand of NW_010552381.1, from coordinate 15,014 downwards.
ACGAGTGTAATCCAAAAAGTATTAGACATATGCAGTAAGCACTCAGAAAAGGTACACAGACTCACAAACCGACTAAAAGGACTGAACAAATTTTAGTACGACAATATGCTCCAGAACAAAATGTTCAAATTCAAGGTACTATATTTATATGTGAACACTATGAGGCTACAAGAAGAATATGTGAGGAAGCAAGAAAAGAACTCCTGAGCAGAAGGAAAAAGAAGTAACTGAAACAGTGGAGAAGTACCTGAACCTCTAGAAATAAATAAATAAAAATTAATTTAACAAGGAAGTTGATTAACTAATTTTAACAAATACTTGCTACATATTTGTTCTTTTTGCTCAATCATTCCCCAAAAAGCAGGAAGAAAAAAAAAAAAACAAAAAACACACACCACAGAATGACACTTCCAAGGAAAACAGAAAGGACCAGAAAGTGAACATGAGCACAGGTACAGGTAGAAGACAGACGACAACCACCAGCGTCTACTTGAAGTGGGAGGAGGACTACTGGGTACAGACTGCGAGAAACTATAAGTACGATAACATATAGAAATAATGCATCAGTAGAAGATAGACAGGCAGGACAACAGAGCTAGAGAAGATGTGGGGAGCAGGACCTAAATTGGCCTGTCCCCTGCAATGGGACATGGCTACCACCACCTTCTCAGCACACACTCTCTTTGCAGCAAGGCAGAATGTACCAGTGCTGTATTCCTCCATCCCGTCCCAAGCCTTCCTCCATCCCTCCCTTTGCTGCAAGGCAAGAAATAGACAAATTAATCAAGTCTTTTACTCCTATGCAAGGCTGAAGGATTAGCATGTGTCTGATGAAACCTTCTCCTCCCTACCAGCCTCCAGCTCCTGTGATTCTTGGACATAAGGTTGCGCAAATGGGGGCAGCTTCTCTCCCCACGATTCCTCCTTCCTCCCCTTCTTCCATTCTCTGACAATAATTCTTCAAACAGAAGGTGGAGAGGAAGCTGCAATCTGAAGAGCTGAATATCACTTGTGTCACACGAATTCCTAGCAAACCAAAAGCTTCCGTAATTCTTACACAAACAGTGAGTAACATAACTGGCCTGACAATTTTCAGTATTGATTTAGTATTAAAGTATAATTAAATGCTATAAACATGCAGTTTAAATTTATTTTTTAAAAATTAAGATAGCCATAAAAATATTTTTTTATTAAATCAGCATCCTATGGGGATCAAATTCAGACATAATGCAAACAAAGAAATTTTAATTTTAAATTATTCTTGCTTGCTAGGGCTAAATTGGATCTGTGGTTGTGAGGACTATCAGTTGGAAGCATGACTGAGAGAAAGAGGTTTTAATCATGGCCTGTGTCGTTTGACACATTGTGCGCTTCCCTCTAACTCTTAAGTTCCTCATGTCAGATCTATGCAGATGATGCTATTTCACTGCTCATTTCTCTCACAACAAACCTCTAGCTTATTTTATAGAGCAAGTAACATTACTACTAAATCCAGGCCAGATGATCCCTGCCATACTCAGGCTCATTACTGAAGGCTGCATTTGGCATACTTCTGCAATACCATCTCTTTCCTTCTTCTAGCATTTATTAATAAACTGTCATTTTAATTCAAGAGCTCTTCATCTCTTCCCAGAGGAATGCAATATCTTCAAGGGATGCTTTTGTGGGTCCACTTCCTCTCTCATATTTACAATCACACCATAATTCTGTAGGAATCTGCTAGAAAATTACCTACATCCTCCACCCTTTGGCCACGGTACTAGTGTATCTAGATGAGGCTACAAAGTGTTATCTAAGAAATAGTTCAGAGCTTGAAGTATTTGTTGCCCAAATAGCCCTTCCACCCCTCCTTCAGGAAGCAAATCATTGTCCTGCAACACAATTCTGGGCTGTGGACTCTACCAAGCTATGCTGCCCTGCATTTTCCAACATAAAATTCATGCTTGCATATACAATATATGAAGCTGCTAATAGAGATACAAAGCTTGAACGTTAAATAGAAACAAAAATCTCTAGAACACAGACATTCACCACTTAGTACATGATTTTTTTTCCATGTGAATGGGAGTAAGACAAAGAAATGCAAGATAGCCATAAAAATAATGTCAGCAGAAATTAAAACTAAAAAAAATCAGTTTTAAAACTAAGCTTAAAAGGCTTGGGGTTCTGTTTAAGAAGCAGCCTTACAGTGTTCATGGGACCTTAAGCAGACTTCGGATATCTGCACATGGCACCACAAATGCAGTATTTTCAATGTTTGGGAGAGACCTGAAAAGGCAAGAAGGAAATAGCTGTTTCACCCTCCACACTACATTAGATCAGCAAAAGGAAAACCTAGCATCTATGAAAAAGAAAAGCATCAGTTAATTAGAGTTTGATGTTTCTCCGAATTTGGGATTCAGTTATCAACTATCAGCAACCAATTTAAATACTACTACAAATCCATCATACTGTAAAACTGGAACTGTTACAAACCCCCAGGGCAAAGGGAGATTCCTACAGGCTGCACCTATTTGGGTTTCTCCTCTATCTACTTTCTATCAGAAGTAATTGCAAATAGTAATTGCATTTGATCACTATTTTTGGGATCTGTATTCATATACCAATAAACAGTTCCCAAACACAGGCACAGAACTAGGGAGCAACTCACAAAAAAACCCCCAAAAACCCCACCACACCAACCCACAAAACAAACAAACAAAAACTAGCAACTCAATCAGCAGTGAAATTAGATTATTTTTCAACAAAATCATTAGTGTAGTGCTAAAGCAAAATGAGAACGCAAAATTTTCCTATTTTAGCTAAGTGACACAGTGTTTTTCTTTTATCTTTTATGAGAAGATTCAAAAACTTGCACATGTCCTTACACTCAAAAAGCAAGCATGAAGCCAACAGAGGAGACCTGAATATTTCCACTAAAGAAACTATGGTAGGAAGACCAGCTGTTCACCATAGGTATCTCAAGAAAAACATTAAAGTTTGAGAATGCTGCAAGAAAATACGACCATGGTTGGCTAAGTGGTCTTGTTGAACCTTTAAAATCTGCGCTTCCACTGAAATTTAACTATTAAGAACATAGCAACTAAAATGTCATCTTAGGAGAATTAACACAAACACTTTAACAAGATGTAGAAGCTACAGCAATATCCCAACATCAACGCAGCATCTCCTGGATTTTCCTTTTAAATAGTTCTTCTGAATCAACAGAATACTGATGAGCCTAAGGCATACATCAAGTCCAAAGAAAATAATTGCTCTGAACACAGGAAAATAAAAAAATCAGATACTTCTAGAGAGCAAGACCATTACAATGAGCATGCTGAAGTCTTGAAGTCTTATTTAAAATAAATAAAAAATAAAAAGATGTAAAACATCTGAATTGAGCAGAAAAAAAAATACCATCTGTTCCAGTTAAAATTTCTTCCTCGCCTATATTATCACAAAAGAATTTGGTGAACTTCACAAACAGTGCGAAGTAATCCTTCTTTTTTTTCATTTTTTTATATCTATCTATCTATATCTCACTTATAATGGTACAAGTACAACTGTGTCAGCATATCAGAACACCTCGTACCGAAAACTGAACCTTACAGGCAAATGAAAAGCTTGACTTAAAAGAACCAAATTCCTTGCATTGGCTAATTAGTCTGCTCTGTGATCACATGTTTAAGCTTTCATATCAGAAAAACTCATTTCACTTTGTCACTGCTTTTCAAGCTGGGATATTCTATTTACCTTAGGCTGCAAGCACTAGGCAGTGCTAAAAGCTGCACATAATAACAATCAAAAACCAAACAGTACCCTAAGCTGTAAAGTGCCCATGGTCACATTACATGAAGAAAAAGGACCATACAACCAGTCCCCCCATCTGACTGATAACAGAACTGATAGTGCTCGCTAGCTGGTGATTAGTTGTGGCAGGAAGGAAAATCAGAATCCAAATTAATCCTAAGTGTTGGGGTTCTGGAATTACCATCTCCATGTAAACCTCATATTAAAACAGCCACCTGAAAAGTGGTCAAAAACTGGACGAAAAGTAACATTTACAGCATTAATTCTATTCTATTAATCAAGTTCTGCCCATTTACTTTTGGTAATTAAAAGCAGCACACATTTGTACCGGATGAATATATACATGCACCTGCAGTACATATGTATGCTGATTTTGGTCCATGGACTAAGGGAATGATAGCTGTGTACTTTATCAAGGGGGGCACGCAGTTAATGAGGTCGTATTGGATAGTGCAGTACCTGAGCATGACGTAAATGAATAAGGGGTGGAGAATGTGCTGGTTTGGGCTGGGATGGAGTTAATTTTCTTCACAGTAGCAAGTATGGGGCTATGTTTTGGATTTGTGCTGGAAACATTGTTGATAACACAGGGATGTTTTAGCTACTGCTGAGCAGTGCACACACACAGGCAAGGCCTTTTCTGCTTCTCACCCACCCCACCAGCAAGCAGGCTGGGGGTGCACAAGAGGCTTATGACCTCATGCTCAGCATATAAAGATGGGGGAAGAAGGAGGAAGGGGGGGATGTTTGGAGTGATGGCACTTGTCTTCCCAAGTAACTGCTATGCATGATGGAGCCCTGCTTCCCTGGAGATGGCTGAACACCTGCCTGCCAATGGGAAGCAGCAAATGAATTCCTTGTTTGCGCGGCTTTTGCTTTACCTATTAAACCATCTTTATCTCAAGCCATGAGTTTTCTCACTTTTATTCTTCTGATTCTCTCTCTCATCCCACCTGGGGGGAGTAAGCGAGCAGCTGTGTGGGGCTTAGTTGCCTGCCAGGTTAAACCACAACAATATGGAAGAGCCATCAAAGTACAAACCCACAAATGTAAATTTGTTAACAAGTTCCTTAGTCTCTCATTTAGTTCATAAACCAAGTTATACAACACTGAATTTATACAAAAATCATAATTAAAATAGATAGCCAAGGCTGTCACCCATCTCACCATCCACTGCTTGAGAAAGTTGCTTAGAGAGGAATGAAAACTTACTCTTGATAGGGAGGCAAGGGTCTGAGCAGTCATTTTACAATCTGTGCTTAAAGAGACCCTGAAATTCAGTCCATGAGCTTTTACAGCCACATACAACCCATGCAGAGCTCTTTCCGCAACCCATCATCCTTTGCTCATCATCTCCTAACATGGCAAATACATCATGGCTTTGCCATTGAAAAAGTGCAAGAGAAAAGTTCAAATCATAATTAGATTCCTACTTAGAAAAGGCATAAGATAACAATCAGCAGCATTTTGAAAGTAGCACTCGCATACAAACCATGCTCCCTCCCTCTACTTTTGTTTTGAAAACTTTGTATCTCTAGATAGATTCTCGAACAGAATAACTCAACAGTCCAACGCTCCAGCACACCAGTTACTTGGCAGCGTCACATTACCACAGGATAAGGGAACACAGACAAGCAGTTCCAATGAGTAGCTTTCATGCTCCACACACCATTTTACCTTGCATAAATTTGTTTCTATGTCACAAAGTAAGACATTTACAGTAAAGATTACAGAAACTTATTCCAGAGCATTTGGGTTTTTTGAAACTCTGTGTAGTGTATTTTCATTGTTAATTAAGGGGCATCATAGATGAAGAAGGACCAAAAATGACATTGTAATAGTACAAAATGATGGGAAAAAAATCAGTAGGTGCAGCTCTAGAGCATACTTTTAGATTACCATGGTATACAACTGATCAGTTTATCTTAAAGATTTTTGAAAGGCAGCCAACAAGCTGACCCAAAGAATCAATGGTGTGCAAACTGTGAAAGTGTTCCAGCTGACATGAAGCAGGTTTAAGTAGTTTCAGTAGACACTGGAAGTCACAGAACTGAAAGCTGTGACAAACACAGATTTCTGATTCCAAGACTTAACATGTTGAGAATAACACATAAACATTTACCTAAAGAGACTGAAGTTATATGTCCATAGCTTCTACACATCATTAGCTTTGAAACTAAGATGACAGCAGCCTTCTTTTAGTATTAATAGAGAGGATCATTAAAGAAACAAGAGGTCACATACAGACTACAACCACTTCGGGATCCTTTCAGGCACCATGACTACTTGTTATCATACCGCATGTTCAAAGATCTAACACGCTGCTACTCTGCATGGCTTTCATTACCCATAAAAATTTCCATGGCAGTAACCATTTCACACCCATTTGCCTCACTCCACCTTTTGCTTGTTGGGAAGGACTGAGGAGTTCAGCTTCAACCTCCGCTCCTTACTCATGGTGAGCTTGGCACAGGCCACCCGGCCAGGTGGGCTCTCCAAGGCACATGCTAGAAGTGGGTTTCAGTTCCCACCAACTCCCAGCAAGGAAGGCAGAGCAATCCCATTACCATTTCTGCTGTTAGAAGTCCTCCATGTAATTTCTGTACCTTAGTTTATCTGTTCTAATGCAAAAGGAATAGGGCATATAATGTAAAAAAGTCAGAAGGTTAATTCAAAGCTCTAAAAGGCCACAAGGTCTTTTTGATACTGTAACAGCAAGTTTAGAAATTACTATGATTTTCACAGGGCTTCTGAAGCAGAACACTTCACCAAAAGAAAACATACATCTTGAGAGATGCAAGCAGCCGCTCCAGAAGAAAAAAAAATAGTTCCCTATTCTCCTCTTTCTCTTTTATTTTTACACAACCTGATTTTGAGAAAAACATTTGGGTTTTCGTTACCACAGGAGGGCAGGAGCATGTAATGCTAGTGCTGATTTCTTCTTGGAGAGAACAGAACAAACAGCAGGAGCTGGAATGCAGAAAAAGCCAAGTCAGAGACCCAGAGCGTGATGAAAATTCAGTCATACCAGCGGAGTTAACTGCTTGTTAATGAAGGCGTATGCATCCCATCTGCTGGCTACAGAAGAGCTGGAATGGTTTCAAAAACATTCCAAGACAGACATACCATCAAATGTATGATGCAAACGTGTGATCCATACTCAAAAGTTTACCCCACTGATTTCGGCAGGACCGAGTACACACAGACACACACAGGCACCAAGGCTGCAGGATACGAACCGCATCCTTGTCACACATTAACTGTCACTGCCCGTTGAGAATTAAAATCCTTCCAGTGTAATTTGTTTATTCATTAATTCTGATTTCAGGAGAAAGTTCTGGCTTGCACCCAACAGCTAATTGGTTCAATAAACAGCATCTCGGTTTAGAAGAAAACATGATACTACAGTGAGAGCATGTAACTGAAACCTCGATATCTGTTTGGGTATGACTTAGAGCTTCGCAAAAGAGCTGGATTGCAAAGAGACTATTTTAAAAGACAAGACAGTATACAGTTTAAATGTAAGAAATAACTACCAAAATTTCTCAGAAGACTTCTTATAGGGAAGAGAGAAGCAAAATTACTACTGTAAAAACATGCCTAATGATGACCTAAAACACAGAAAATAGATTTATGGATGAAGTAATGGAAAAAAAAACCCAAACAGGTTGTCATATTTATTATATGAATTGCAACTCATGGCTATAATGCTTAAACTTTTGTTTCCTTCCTAACTAGGCCTGCCACACACAATATGCTATCAAGAAAGCTGCCAAACAATTGTTTGAATATTCCAAGCAGCAAATATGTAGCCCACCATGAAAAACAAATATGATAGCCTGAAATCTGCCATCATCTGCATGCTGTCCAAGAGTTCAAAAGAGATAGAGGGCCTTACCAGAACAAAAGTTTGCTGCACAAAGGCAAGTTCTCAGGTATCTTAAATCATGTTATTTACCAACTTAAATTTCCCTTTTCATGAAATCATCTAGAATCTTAATTTCAATATAACTCATGTGACTGCCAGTATTATAAAATCCTCTTTAATAAGAAATATTTTAGGTTTTGCAAATTAGATTTTAAAACTTATTAGAAAAGTAATTGTTACAGATTCAGTATGTTAACAAGAACATTTGAACTGAGGCTTCATTTAACCCATCCATCCCTTCAATAAGAAAATTATGCAAATCACTCCAAATTATGCATATTTTATAGGATTTCTCCTGGCTTTGAACTCTTTGATTGTACAATAACTTCTCTACAAGAAGCATTTTTAAAAGTCTTGCATTCTTTAAGTGCTATGTCAGAAGCAACAGCAAAATGGGTTTTCATGATAAGTCCTTCATATTCTGCTATGATTAGCATTTTACAGAACTACACAGATGGATTCTCTGGTAGCCCTTCACTTCCTCGTTTAGGAGGTCACTTTTTGCACTATTTCTTTTTACAAAGATCTATTTTTGGCTGCTGTGGACTTTTGTTTACATATTAAGCCACCTGATGCCTCCAGGAGCCATATAGTTTGCTAGTGAAGTCATTTTCTCTCTGCTACACATAGTGACTCCATGTAACTAAATGCTTCTAAATAGGACTTGGTATTTACTGCAATCTGAAGACTCTTCTCTGCACGGTAAACCCTTAGAATTAAAAGAAAACCACAGTTCTGCTTTTCTGCAGTGGCTGACTCGAGGAGGGGGAAGGGAATATAAAAGAGCATGAAACTCTAACATCACAATTTCAGAAATACAACAGTTCATCTAATAAAGAGAATAAGGATTACTCAATTATTTCCTTACCCTGGACAGCTGAGGGTTGATTTGGGGGGTTCTTGTTGAGCTGGCGGGAGGCATTGAGAGAGATTATAGGATTTTTAATTTTTTTTTAATGAGGATGGAATAAACTCCAGTATTTTGCTGGATTAGGTGTAACATGCAGGAAAAATAAGACTGAAGCTGAGAACCTGAACTCTTCTACAGCACAAAGCACTTTACTCAGAACCTGCAGTTGCACTGTATGTATAGTTTTAGCCAAATACCTAGAAATTTACTGGGACCTTCACTGCTGCGCTATACAAGCTTTAAGTTACAATGACATATGGAATTGCTTTCTTTTGTTTAAAAAAAAAAAAATCTATGCAACAGTTAAAACAGTAAAAAAAAGAGGTTTGGGTTTTTTTTGCTTTAAGTATTTTGACACAACATGAGTGTTTCCTCACAGAACAATTATCAATAAACATGATTAATGCTATTTATTACAAAACAGATTATAACCTAACTTTCAGCATAAAAAAATACAATAGTGAGACACATTATTCTACAAAAGACTGGACAGTTCATGTGCTACAATTACACAGGTTATCACTGCTGCCAGTCACAGGACAGAAGCCTCATACCAAATAGAATGCAAAATCCCCTATTTGCCAAGATTTAGATGACTGGGACACAGATGAGAGAAAGAAAAAGGAAAAGAGAGAAGTCCGACTCTTCACAATCATTGCTGCACCTCAGCAACAAATAAATACCAGGCCCTAGTCTTTTTGGCTGCCAGTCAGGTATTTCTTCATAGAAGTAATAAATACGTTTATTCTTCTTCCCAGTCAACACAACATGAGAGACCAATGGATCGTTCTGACCATTCAAACTGTCAGGCACCACCTCTTCAGTTTCTGATTTAATACTAATTCATATTAGGATGGAAACAGTGAAGCATAGCGCTAAATACAACAGCAAATCCTAAAGTAGTTTTGCCATATTCTTTGAGGTACTAAATGAACATTATCTGTAATATCTAATGGATAATTAAAATCCAAGTACACATAAAATATAAATGTACTACAGCTTAAGGTTCCCAGGTTTCAAGGTTATTTTTATTCTTTCACTTAACATTGTTTAACCTTTCCACTACAAATACTTATTCTAAACTTCTAGTAGACACAAGTTTTTGACAGGGTAAGTGTTAAAAATACTATATTAGAGTAATATGTATGCTGTTTGCAGCACTGTGCAGAATACTTCATATATAAGTGAATCATCAATCATCATATAGAAGTTCTAAGTAAATTTATGGTTTCTTGCCATACTGTCACTTACTGTTTCAGAAAACTGTTTTTGTAACTTTAATTCCAACAACAGGGTCATTCATCATATCCTTAACCCGAACAACTACTATCACTTTAATATGTGCAAACAAGTGAAAGAGTGACAAGCTACTAACATCAGATAAAAAAAAAAGGAGCATTTGATTTAAACATACCTTTCTTGCTGCAGTTTTCACAAACTAAGCCACGTAAAACAGACCGAACCCTAGATTACAACTGATTAGCCAAAAAATATAAATAATAGTTTAATATATTACCCTTCCCAAAATTTGACACAATACTTTAATAACAAGGCTGTGCTACAAGAAATTAATTCAAGCCTTTAAAAGATGGCATTCTGTGATGATTTTTAAAAAGTCTCCGTGCATCTACTAATCACTAAGAGTCAAGTAAGTGATACTAATCCCTGTTCTGTTTAACAACTTTGTAAAGCAAACTTTTGACACAGGTGATGGCAATCTGCCACCAGTCTGCAAAAAGAGCGTCTGCTTTCAGTCACATCACTGTATCGACACTTTCAAAGGAAATTTGGGGTGCTTCTGGTAAAGCTAATCGTAAGTCACTGAATGTTTCAGCACCAAAACAATGGTGGCACAGTATTTTGCATTCCTTATGCATAAAATATTCCCACAGATATCTATAGGATTTCTGGAAATAAATGCAAAACCAAGTCTCAAGAAAACATGTTTTGCAACCCCAAATATAGTGAGTTTAGAAATAGTTAGTGAAAAACTGCTCAAGCTTTATGGTTGTTTTTTTTTTCCTCTGAGCGCCTGTATCAACCTGTGGGCTGAAAGGAGTGGGAGACTAGAACATGGATAAGTTAAAATTGCACCTCATGCAAACAGGCTTCACTATTTAATAAAGATGTGCTTCAGAAGCCCTCTCCAAAGCAATATACGAGCCACGAACAAGATCTGGGCTACAGAAAGAACCTATTTTAAAGCCTAGCAGTCAAAGCAGTGAGTGAACCGTGATATGCTGCAATATTTATGCAGCTATTATAATGCAAATGCATAAGGTATTAGAAAGGCTATTTGCGTTGGTGCACAGCCTCTTCAGTCTATGTACAATGCCAACAGAAAGAACAATTAGGATGCATGCATAACAAAAAGCCCCCGACCACAGGGTAGACAGGTCCACTGAACCGGATACAGTACCTATAGGATCAACAGGGCTCCATGAAAATACTGTCTGCTGGATCACTCCATACATCTTGCTCATACATAGAATATGAAGCATTTTAAGACACAAAAGCACATAGAGGATTAGTGTGGCACAGGTAAGAGCAAGCTACAACCCATTTACTGCGAGCACCAGTCACATGTTTCTCAAGATGAACAACTGGGCTGGAGCAGAGCTCGCCTCCCCAGGGCCGCTCCTCTCTGCAAAACCCCACCACCACTAACAGACAAGTAGCAAACTTTCAACTATGCTATAAAATAAAAAATAAACAAACAGCTACATAGTTTCCCGTGGCAAAAAAAAATACTCTCCAGCACTTTTTGTAACAAAAAGGAAAGCGGGCATGCAAATGAGTACCTAATGTACATCCACTCTGAGAATACAGA
>NW_010552381.1:0-3523 GCF_000687285.1 Phaethon lepturus | reverse complement strand
AAAAAGGAAACAAATATGTTCAGGTCTTTCCTTTTGTTTTGTTTTGGTTTTTTTTTCCACATGTACACCTTAACGGTAAAACAATACTAAGAGAATGAACGAAGTATATAGGCACGCCAGATTGTTTTAAGAAGTTCTTTGATCATGCAACCTAGTATTTATCTACACCAATTCGCAGCCTCTTAACATATCCTCACACTAATCGGCACGTCTACAATTATATGATAGGCTCCTTTCTCTCATTTATTTCTCTTGTAGAGCAATACAGATAAAGTACTACTTAAACGGCAGCGATCTTAAAACAGTCTAAAATTAACTACGTGGTACAAAACTACTTTTTTAAAAGCAATTATAAACGCTGCGTACCTAGAGGTTAATGATAGAAAAGTTCTTAGTAATTAAAATTCCCTTTTTATCCAGAGACCATTGTTTTGCTATACTGAAGATGCCTTTATTGAACCAAATTTGGTGTCAGAGAATGTCCAGATACAATAGTATGTTATGTGTATTTCACAATACAGCCAAGCCCAAGCACTGCAGCAAAAAACAAGCAAATTAAGGTCAACGGCTAATACTGCAAACATTACCTGCTTATTATACAACCTGTTACATTTTATCCTGGTACATTTTGTAACAGAGCAACACTACTGTATTAAATAGACTAGACTATGTCAGCCAGTACAGTTTTAATGTAAACAAGGGTTCTTTTTATCTGTACAATCTAGTTACAACTGGCTGTTTAATCTGCACTAGTGTGTCCTCCCCAGCCCTCACACACACACAAACCGACCAGAAAGAGACAGAAATACCTCCTCCGAGATGCAGTTAAATGCAGCAAAAATAAATACAAGGTATTACAACGACAGAGAGGCAAGCAAGCCTCACTTCAATTAGAAGAGCATCCACAAAGCTGCCGTACAACAAAATAAAATAAAAAGCAACGATCCTCAAAGCATTTCAGGTGGGAAATACCGCCAGCCAAGCTGAGCAAGAGGCCGCGGCAGGCTGGACGCGGGCACACGTTACCAGCCATGGGCCGGGAGCTACCCTGTGCCCAGGCAAAGCACGGAGCCACCCAAACCCCACCCGCTGAGGAGAGAGGGGGCAAGGTGGGCATCAGGGGTGAGCCATCCTGGGGGCTGTGACAGACGAGGGCAAGGGGTGAGCGCTGCCTTCCCCTCCCTCCATGCACACAAGTTTGCATCTTTCTTCAGGCGCGAAGGAAAACCTGCTGGTAGAGAGCAAGGGCTCCTCTTTAGCACCCACACAGATTCTCCACAATAGTATTTTGGAAACATCTGAGATGTCTCAATGCAGTTTTATTTCCTTACCATCATACTAAACCTTCCCAAAAGAGAGCTCAGTTATCTGCACGGCTTCCTCAGCCTTGCCAAGAGGGGAATCACAAAAAGTGATCCTTCTCATTCATAACATACAGAAGATACTTTTACAGCCTTAATTCATTTAACACGCATAAGCACCGTGCACACACACAAGCACATACATCCGCCTACTTCATGGGTGCTGTGTACAGGTCGGCAGCAGCCGGCTGACGCGGTGACAAGCCAGGACCGCCACACACACCACTTCAGCAGAAACATTCTTTTCTAGAAAGCCACAGCCAAGTAACAATCAATCCAAGGGTTTCCTAAAAGACACACACACAGCGATCTTCTGAGCAATTAATTTCTGTACATAGGCTAAGAGCGCAGGAAGACAGCTGGAGAAAATATTCGTCGTCTGAAGGAATCCCTTCAATCACACAAAATTCCTGGAGGAGAATACTCTCGTCAGTGTGATTTAAGTGTCAACATAACAAAGGAACGCCCCTCCCAGCACCTCCTGCCTTACAGATATGTCACGCTGGAAAGGAAAAACTAGACCGGGAACAGCGGCTATTCACAATCAGCACTGTTTATCAACCCTACCCTTGCCATCACCCCTAAGAAAAAATGTTGGGGATTGTTTAACATTTCTAGAAAGAGCAGAATAGAAGGACATGGCAGAAGACAGCATCCCCTTTGAGGATTCCTCGGTATTCCTCAAAGGATGGCTGTGGACACAAGGAGAGCTTTGTCTGGAATCATCTTTCTGTATTACAAGATTACATATAAAATTAGTTTTGCCTGGTATACATGTTTTGCCTTGCCACACGTATAGAAATCCTCATGGCTGACAAACATTAGCCCAAATTAAAAGAAATCTGGCTTCAAATTAGTAAAATAATCTCCTATTTTGCTCATCCCGAGTAAAGAATAATTACATAGAAAACCAAAATAGTCAAACCCAAATCATTCAACAGGAATTAAGAGGATAAGGGTGTTACTAAAATTAAAATGTATGCACAACAGTGTAATAACAAATTCACAGGATACAGTAAATCTTTCCCAAAACCAGGCTAGGATTGTATCAAGATCACCATACAACATATGCCTGAAATATGTCTGTAAATAAGCGTGACTTAATTTGACCACCACCTACTTCAAGCCCTTGATTTTATAAATAGAAGCATCCAATAACAACTAGTGATTGAGCAAGAACCCCACAGTTTAGAAGGTAAAAAGAAGAAACAATAAGTAGAACATTAAACATGCAAACAAGAAACAGTAGAAAATTAAGACCTTGAAGGTAATTACTAAAACCATCTTAATTTCTATTTTGATAGTCCAAAAAAAACCCCAAGTACTGCAGCAGTGACAATACACACAGTTACAACTCCTTGATAACGAATATTCTGCCTCGAAAGTGTTTGCACATGTGCAGAACTGAACCGAATGTATGCTTCCATGGTCCCATCTCAAATACCGGAGTTAAAAATTACTAGCACTATTTCAGTACTTCGAAATTGTTTTCTCACACATTGCAACTTTTTATTCCATCTCCACACCTGCTGCTAAATAAGCCCATAAAGTCAAGCAGCAACAGTTTCACTAAACTTCAGTTCTGATGAATTTGTGTATACCTCACGCCCAGTCGCAATTTTAGTCAACACACATGGCGTTCACCTTACCTAAGGTTACCCCAGTTTTAGCTGTTTCCTAGTTAAAGATAGGTGCAACTCGGTGAAAACACCTTCTAGAGCCACAAACACACGCGGGAAGCTGTCACACCGCCTTCTCTGCGACACCTCTCCGTTGTAAACGCCGGGGAAAAATCACCTGGCTAGAGAGGAGGGCGACAACTTTTGAAAGGAGATTCTGCCTCCCCGGCTCCATCAGAACTGCCACAATAAATACATCGGGTGGAACAGGAAAAGAGCCTCACGCCTATACGAGAGGGTGGGGGTCAGCTCTCTCACACACAGAAGCAGATGTAATCATTACCCGGAACCCCGCTAATCATTACCCTGAGCGTCAGTGCCACTACACACACGCGAAGCCTCTTAGACTTCTCTTCGCCAGCTCTCGGTACCGGGAGCTGGAGGGGAGGAGGAGAGGTGAGGCTGTAAGACGGAGCTTCCTCCTTTCTTTCTGCTTTTTTGTTGTTGTTGTTGTGGCGGTGGCTGGCCGATGCCATCGCCCGG
>NW_010552380.1:47971-75443 GCF_000687285.1 Phaethon lepturus | reverse complement strand
GGGCTCCCCGGGCAGGGCTGCTCCGGCAGACGGGAGCGTTGGCTCCGCTGAGCTCTGCCTCCGCTGGGGATGGAGACAGCTGGATGAAGCCACCTGGCTCTGCGAGCTGCCGCCAAACCCGAGCACAGCTATCAAAGATCATGTCAGCGCAGCCTACATGCACCTCTTCGTGTTTTGCCTTAAGGGAGAGAAGGTTTCTTTACCTGCAGTTTTATGGTAGCGATAGAGAGGGAGAGATGGGAACTGCATAGGCCAGCACAATGCTAGTTCCAGGGACCTTAAATTACGCAGGAAAAAATCAGATTAATCCCTGGGAAAATGTCGTTATATAAAAATATCCAGCCGTCAAAAGGCTCAGTCATTCGAAACTAAACAAAAAACTTGGGAATACAACACGGGGAACAAGCTCACAGAGGGATAAGCAGAGCAATCCAGAGCCCCGGGATTATATCAACAGTATGCAAAGCCTCAACGAATAGAAAGACTAGCCAAGGTTTACATTTTACATCATGCAAAATCCAAAGTCTCCCACCTCATCTAAAAGGCAATCCTGACCTCCCAATCAAAAGCTGCAACTATTCTTCCAGCAATACTCAAAGGAGAAAGATAGAAGAAAGGGAATACTGGACCACTGCATAATTCAGCGTGTTTTGACAGTCACCTTCGGGGCATATCACACTCAACTGCTCATCATTCTCATAGATATGAAAGAGGCTGGAGAAAGGGACGCTAGATGATATAATGGAGAAGCAAGTAGAGACCACAGAAAAACCAAAAGGCAAACCAGCTGCATCTTTCTCTAATTTATAGGACACTGAGCGGGCAGTATGATTGATTTATGCGTTTCTCATCCTATCAGGAGGAGAGTGGGTACGTACCCGTAAGAAATGATATACAGCACGAGAACCGCAAGATACACGGCCCCTGTTGACATAGCGCTTTGTGACACTTCTCCCTCTTCCCAGGGGAATGCGTGTCGAAAACCCATCAGGGTTTAGCACTTTCTCCGAGCATTAATGCTTTAATGAGACACCATGACACCCGCTCAAAATGCTGACTCCCTTCTGGTGCAGAGCTCGCAGTACCACGGGAATGGCCACACTACCTGGTGGAGGAACTTCAGCTTACAACTCCGTGTAAGCTCCACACGCAGACTCTAACTTAAATAAAACTCATTTGTAGTTCAGAGCCAGTAAAATCCTGTCTGTGGGTAATTTGCAGTAGATCCTCCTCAGGTAATGCCTTGGAAGAACAGAGCTTTCTCTAATTTCCTCTCCCTAAATGTTCTTCAGGCAACTCTTCCTTACCTTATCCACTATCACCCCCTAGATGCTGACAGTTCACAGACAAGTATGTCAAACACGTCTGCCTTCCCAGTGCGTTAGTGACTGTTTCCTGACTGGCTTGATCTTCTGTAAAACTGTTAAAAATATCACACACACAGTTATACTTAACAAGGAGATGGGAAAAGCCAAGGATCAATGTGAAATAGCTTACACTTGAATATCTTTAAAGCGTTCTCTGGAAAAATACATGTGATGGAGAAAAGAAACCATGCTGGAGAGATCTGGGCAGCTGCCCATAAATCCAGAAGAAAATTAAGCCCCCAAAGCTCTGAAAATTGCTCTTGCTCTCCTTGAAATGAGCAATTGGGTAATCAGCGTTAATATTCAACAGCTTGTTCCAAAAAAAAAAAAAAAAAAAAGACAATTCAAGAGATTCTGCCTTCCAGCATCAAGAGATAGCCAGAAAACCTTGGACTAAAAAAGTGGAACATTTTCCTTGTTCCTGAATCTACATATCTAGCTGTGTTGACCACGATAATAAAATAACAAAAAATGAGGGTCATGCCAGCTCTACCTGTCCCCTTGCCCTGCAACATCTCAGCTCTGTCTAGGGAGGATTTACTGGATGGGGAAGCGAAGGGCTTGGTGACCCACGGCAGCATTGCCTCTTGGTGCAACCTGCTGCCCCAGCCGGTCCACTTCCAGCTGGGCTCCCTCCTGTACTGAGTGTGAAACAGTGTGAAACTTGGCATCAAGTTAAAAAGAAATAGGGGAATGAGAGTCACAGGAGACTGGATATCCCAATGAGAGTCGTAAGAGACTGTATATTCCAAAGCTGAGCTTATAAATGCTTTTAAGATTGCACAATTTTTATTCTACATATATATACATATATATTTTTTTTAAATATATAGCCTTTACACTTGTCATGCCAAGTTTCCTTTGCTAGCTTAAGTCCAGAGACCTTTAAAAACAACAGCAAGTAGAGTTTCTGTAGATAAACATGTCACTAAACTACAGTGCATTAAATTTAGGACTTTCCAGGCTAGATGCAAGTTCCGGGGCCAGTGGAAAGCAATGTATCTTCCTTTCCCAACAGGATGACTGTCTGTTAGTGTGACATTAAAGGGAAGATTTAAAATCAGTCTGACACTGCAAGCTTGTCTATTCTGAGACTTGAGCAGCCAAAATTATTTTAGGAGGAGCTAGCTGGAGGCATAGATGAAGCAAAATAAGTTAAGCAGAGCAACTTCTCTTTTTAAAGTGGCACCTGCGTGCCACGGCTGGGGCAGTCGCAGTATTGGCATGAGTCCCTGGAGGGGGTTATTGGGGAGAGTCATTGTATCGCTCAACAGACACAATATTCTCAATTCTGCATCCCCATGGATGTTTAGGCATGTTCCAGCTATCTCTGGCAAAACCAGGTACTTCTATGTATTTACCTTTGGATCAGTATGACTGTAGCATCTGGGTAAACACAACCACGCACACATAATTCCCACTGTACTGTGCAGAGCTGATACAGCCAACAACAACAGAGACGGCTTCATTCCCTGCCTTTTCAACGGTTACCTGTTGGCACCAGCAGGGTTAATTCTTCTTGATATCTACGCATACCTGGGCTGGTAGGAATGAACCATCGAAACCTGCCAACACATGAGAACAGCCTCCCTGGAGAGGGTGCAGAAGGCTAACTCTTGGATGTTACCTTTTCACGAGTGCTGGCCAGGGAGGATGGGGTGCAACACAACAGTGTAAGCACAACAAACACCGGAGAGCTGGGGACACTGAAGCAGAGCCTGCAAAAACCAGAGAGGTGGCCAGGACAGGCGCTGGGGAAGTGCGGCGCTGAAGCCAAGGCTGCCGGTGTGCCCGTGCCTTCCCGCTCCGGCCCGCAGCCCCACTGAGTAACATGGCTGCCTTGCAGGGCGCAGGCTGCTGCAAACCTCTGCCAGCCAAATAGTTCGGGGAGGGTCTCCAAAAGGGTCTGAACTCACGGGAGCCCACTCGAGCCATGCTGACGTGAGACAGAAATGTGAAGAGAGGGGGTCTCTGGTTCAGGGCAGCGGGGCTACAGGGCTGCTGCTGGAAAACCAGGAGACCCAGAGACCATCACTGGATTCCCTGAAAGCCTGTGTTAAAGGTAGAGACACTGATCCTGGTGAAAGAGCGTTTTGTGCCATTTGTATTTACAGGAAACCCTGAACTTAACTAGGCCTTTATCAGCAGATTACAGCTTCAGGAGCCAGGGACTCCTGAACTTGAAATAAAAACATACAGACTTCTTCATTCCTCTCTTGCTCCAGTGGCCTTACAGCGGGTGCACGTATCCAGCTCAGCTCTTTCTCAGGAGGCTGTTAAATTTTGGCTCTGTACAGGTCTATCAGGTCTATTACAGGCCCATTCATAAGCAGCCTGCACAGCGCTTGTAACGCTGCCAAGCCACGTACCTGGAAGCAAAGGGCAACTGCACCAGGTTCTCCGAGTTCACTTTGCACCACCACAGTACGGCACGATGGGGCAACAGCACTGCTCCAAGCTCTGGTCTCTGAGCCTAACAGAGCCGACGGGGCAAACGCTCCCTCCACCCCCTCCCTCCGCTGGGCGCCCCGCTCCCTCCGTGCACCTCCAAGCATCGGGGAGCGAGCGCACGCCGGGCCCCAGCTCCCCCCTCCCCGTCCCCTTGCTCTCGGTTTCACGTTCTCGGACGCGTGCCTCCCGCTCCTGAGGAGCCACAGCTGCAAACGCAGCAGTACCTGCCTGGAATTGAAAAGCTGGACATTACCACCTCGTCCAGCTCTGCTGACTTATCATTTAGCCATCACCTATGCCTCATTATCATGCAGTTTCTCGCCAGGTCTTGGCTTTCTTACCACCTTCTTCCCCTTCCCAGCCCTGCGCCTCTCTCCCCTTCTTATTAAACATGGGTAGATGCTATCTCTCAGTCCTGCTTGCTCGTCCCCCACCGCCCCTCTATTGATTATTTCCAGGGAGCTCCCGCCAGCTGCTCCCCCAGCACCGCGTTTGACCTTCCCCAGGATGAAACAAAGCACCAATGTCAAGCGACTCTCAGCAACGCAGCAATGTGAAACGGCCACTTCAGCTCACTCCCATTTCACAGACAGAGGGGAAAAAGATGGAAAACTTGGTGGGAAAAGCTGCAAAGGAAAAGAGATCAAAATACAGCATGCTAATTGAACGGCTCCTCCCTTGCTCGGAGCTGACTGAACGCCCTTGCATCACTGAAGCACGGTGTTTTCGCTTCAAGTATTTGCCATGCCCCAACCCACTTCCTTCCCTATTTAATGGAAACGGTGGAGCCTTTTAACTTGTACACTGACTGGCAGAGAGAAATCCTGGGAGCTTAATGACATCCTGCAAATTCATCATCAGTCGAACTGCCAAGGGCCTTGTAACAACCACCCCACATACTCTTACAAGGATGACGGTGGCACACACACTAACTGTCTCAGGAATCTTTTGGTTTGACTTGCATTTATGTAGGTTCCCTGTTTCTAATGCATTCGGAGCAGAGCACAGTGAAGAAAAAAAAAGAAAAAAGATTAAGAATGACTTGGGTTTCTGCAAATCAGCCGAGCTGGAGGGTAACATCCCGGACGGTGAGAAACGCACCATCAAAGGAGGGGCCAGAAGCACAGCAGGACAGTAGAGAGCTGACAGCAGCCCAGCTCGCTCACACTGCTGAGCCTGCGGAAAGATCTCATGCACAAAAGGAAGAACTTTAAAGATGAAGTGGATTGCAGTGACATTGTTGCATGGCCGATAAATTCAAACTCCACCTCAGAGGTTACCCGAAGCAAGACCTTTTCAGTGGCCTTTCCCAACCCCTCTGTTTCTCACCAGCAGGTCTTTTCATACTTGTATCTGGACTATTAAGCCTTAAAGTTTCCCACTTCTCTCCCCCCATTTACCATGTGCATGCACTCCTTTAACCCAATGCTGACATCTCTGCTTCTTGCTCCTCTTCATCTCACCCGTGCTGGAGGCAGTCCTTGGTCCCCTATTCTGTAACACTGCCCATTTCAGTGAATTTTCCCCCTCCCATACTCAGCCATCATTCCTATGTCAATAATTTCCACGTTTAGTTCCTTTCTATCTCCTCTGTTTTTTTTCTCTTGGCTCTCTGCTTGGACATCTCAAAGGCATTTCTCAACCATTTCCTTAAATCTGGACTCTACTTAGTGCTTTTGGGGCATGTTGAACTTGGAAGTGCTCAGCAAATCCCAGGACCTTCATCTTTTTGTCTCCTAATCCTTCTGTGCTCCTCTTCTCCATCAGTACTAACAACTTCACTCTTTTTTATTTTTTTTTAAATAATGAATATTCTGAAGGATTAGCCCTAACAGTTAATGTACAACTCCTCTGAGATCTAGCTTCCTGTGCAGAGGGGGGACTCTGCTCAGTGCAAGCAGCTCAGCTGTGAGACACAGACCACTTGGATTGCTCCTTCCTTGGGGCCAAGGAAGGGACTGGGCAATTTCATGTTTTAGCTTTCCCCCCTGTTATTCTGCTCTAAATGCCTACAAAATGCCATATGGATGAATGCTACCATATGCATTTACTGGCTCTGAAAGTCCCCACACAGGGAAAATGCACAGCTGGTGCTTTCTTAGAGTTGGAGAAACAAGTACAAACCAGTACAAAGGCAACTTGTATCAGAGAAGAGCACAAATTAATATTGCAGACTTCCCTGCCAAGCAGCTCTAACCACCATGGGACACATTTCCTCTCTTCCTAATGCAGGGTCCCCTCTGTCACCCGTTGGCAAGACCATCTCGTGACCAAGAGCATAAAACTGCCGTATGGGTACAGAGCCTATGAAACCATCAGTATAAAGTTATTCTGGATGCCAAGGAGCTGCTTCACTGACCCAAAGACACAAGGATACCACTCGACATCGACTCAACGAGACCATACTTTCAAGCCCTTAAGCCGCTATTCAGTTGGTTACAGCCTATTCCCTTTGAAGGAAAGCACATCGGGTAGGGAGGAAAGGGCAGAGGAGAACCTTGTAGCCTCCAGAAGGTGATTTTATCAAAGGCGGTAACTGAATAGAGCTACAGCTATTGCTGTCTCTTAGGTTTATAGAATTTAGAAAGGTATCCAGGTGACATTATATGATTTAAAAGTTAATTAAACGGAGTGATATAGTATAGCAGCCCCAGGTGTTTATTTCAAGCAAGCCTGTTTCTACAGCGTTTAGAAGGAAAGAATGGGGCGGGGGGGAAATCTAATAAAAAACCTTGTGAGTGTTGCATTAAGAAGTAATCACACCGTTAAATCATTCTGGTTCTGGAGCACTTCTAATACCTTCAAATCTTGGCAGTTCTCTCCAGCTCGGGCTTGTTTCCATCATTGTGCTGTCCTCCTTCGCAGAGCTGCAGGTTTTTCCTTTCAAGAACCCCAGGAGAGAGCTGCACAACCCGGCAGCGTGTGCAGGAGCCTGGGGGCTTTGTGCATCGGCTCTGTCAACAGCTACACCTTGAAGGCATGTTAGATCCCTTCTGAGCACTAACGGACTGGCTGGACCGGCACCAGCCCTTCTGCACTGCTGCTGGGCTGGAAGGGAAATAAACCCAAGGTGGGACACGGTGTTGGGTACACAGCAAATGCTGACAAACCTCAGGAAAATCAAGAAAGTGGCTGGAATGTAGAGGAGCTGTAGGGAGAGTAGGGAGGAGCAGAAAGATCCACAGGAAAAGACCCTTCACAGAAAGGAAAGTTTGGAGGAGACTATTTTTCTCCCTCCTCAAAGGCATTTTTAATAAAAAACGCAATAATGAGAAATTGCCTAGGCGAGACTGAAGTACAAAAGTTTCTGTTGCTTCTTGGTAAGTCTCCCAGAATGGGAATGTCTCCTTCATAGGCACAGATCTGTCCCCAAGACCACACTGACAGAGAACCCTGTTTTGCAGGACATTTGTCCCACATGCCTGATCATCATCTGACACCAACAGCTGACTCTCTTCAGATTTCACCACCATTTCTTCTATAGGTTCAAAAACCTTCTAAAACTTCCGATCTCAAGATCTGTGAATCCCTAGCCAAGCACCACCTCTACACAGCGTAAAACCAAGTGAGATAGTATTTGAGCAAAAGCAGAGAGACGGAAGTCAAGAGTCAGGGACGGCACGAAAGAAAGCAGGTTTCAGTATCATCAGTGCTCACCAAAGTCCCCGAGATACTTCAAAAGGCATTGCGTCTAGGAGAGCTCCTCTGCATCAAAGGAAAAGTCCATTTTTCCATAATTCGTCAGGTTAATAAATGACTACCTCTTCTCCCTACAGCCTCTCCTATTACCAAGTCTCCTGCAGCATGCTGGAGCCTCCTTTCACTATTAATACCACTCACTGTGAAATGTAATTACCAGCTCTATCACAAAGCGTCAGGCACATTTATCCACTGTACACACTCACTGCCTCCAGATCACATCAGTCACTGGCTGGCTTGTTCTGACAATGTTGTCCAAAGGAAAAAGTGTCTGTGCAGGCTCCCAGCTAACTTGGGCCACTTAAGCGGAGCGTGAAACTGTTCAGGGGGTCCAAAATGAGTTTGATAAGCAAACACAAAAACAAGAAGCAAAGAGAGATACTTAATTTAACACAGACTCACAATTTAAATCCAAAGGAAAGAACGGTGATAGGCAGAGTGAAGTGTTTGGCTGGAGAAGATGGATGAGTAAACGCTCTAGAAAGCAATTCAAAATGATGGAGTGAAATGAATTGGCTCCCTCCTCCAGGCTGACACAAGCAAAATCCCTCCTTCGCTTTATGCTTTGACTCTGGTCATTATGTTTTGATTAAAGCCAATACAAAATCGCTCACTTACTGTCCCTTGCTTGTGGCTTTCTTCCTCTGCCTCCCTCTTAACATCGCTTTGCAGCCGTTTCTAGCACGCACATAGGATACCCAGAATTCACATTATTCAGTGCTTTGCCATTTGGTGAAGCTGCAACTCTCACAAAGGGCAGGGACTCAGCCAGATGTATCAGCTTTACCTTTATTTAAAAATCCTAGTAGTTGGAAGAGAAAAGAATATACATTCTTACTGATATCCAACTGACTTTTATATTAAGTGTTTCCAATTCCATGAGGCTAGAAGCAGCCTTTCCTGTCCTGTCTGAATATCAAGTACATGCTTTGAAGGCGGTACCTTCATTACAGTCAATATTCTTGCAGCTGTTTAAAAGCAGGCAGCCTGTGCTTACAATGGGGAAGAGATAAAAGGTGAATTTTATTTACAGTTGAGTGATACCACAGGGCTGTGAACACCAAAATAAAACCAGAGAAATGCAACTCAAAGTACTGCTGACAAAATAAAATAAGAATAATCAGAATACTTGAAAAGGAAAGAAATGGAACCAAAACAGGATTAGTTATGTTAACTACTTATCTGTCACTGTGTCTCCAACTTTTAGACTCTGCTGTCTAAAGCCAGCTAACGATTCACATGCCAGTGCCCAACGTTTTCCTAGACAGAGCCAGCGGAAACATGTCTTCTGAAAAACAAAAGGCGTTTGGAATTTTCTTCTTGAGAAAAAAATGAAAACAGGAAAGGAGAGATTGCAAAAACTTTCAGGTTCTAAAAAACCAGAGGATTAAACTGCTGCAGATGAGAAAGAAAATGAAGTAGGTGTCTTCCAATTAAAATAAAGCGTAACTGTGTGACCTGCTACGGCATGTTTGTCCTAGGTACACATCACAGCAACACCCCGAGTAAATCACAGCGCTTCCCGGAGCCCGGATGGATCGGATGTGCCTCCTCCCACCTGACTGTGCTCTTCAATATCGACCAAATGCAACTGGTGGGGGAGAAGAGAAGGAAACAGCTGAACTTCAAACCTTTCCCATGCTCTCATAATTTTGGTGTCGCTTTCAATAATGATTAATTTGTGGATCATCTTCTTCTAATCTCACACAATAACGGTATTTCCTGCTTTGATTCAAGCCTTTTTAAGCATGATGGTGGCAGATGGCAGGCTATTACACAGCACGGCCACACGGCAATGGAAGCAGGAAGGATTATTAACAAAAATAGTAACTCTTCAAAATCAATAAGGTGAGGGCCCACGGAAGAGCTATGGTTTTATTTTTACACCTCAAATCAGTTATTTGAATGCATTATGAATGCTGTAAATATACCCGATGGATATAATGAAAATACATTATTAATTTTCACTCATTATTAATGAACTTATAAATTTACAAGTGATGGAGCCATGACGGTGTGAGGGAAAGGTCATGAATAATAACTGGAGATGAATAATATATGTACAGTTAGCTCACAGGATACTATGCTCATATGACTGTAGTGTCTCATGTTTATTTAACTCGGCAGTGCATTGACTTTTTATTCTTTGCTAGATAATAGCAGAAAGAATTACAGGGAATCTCTATTAATTCAACATAACAGATCACAATGGACAGCTGATCCTTCTGCGGGGATGCACCTGCATCCTAACTAATGCTAAAAAGCCGGGATCCCCCTCTCCTCTCCCTCACGCTCTGCCTCCATGACACCTTCGTGCTTGGCCTCGTTCATTTTCATTGCTGGCACATGGAGAACGTCAGATCTAGAAAGAGCCGATCCAGAGATGAACGCATGAACAGCGCATGTGGCACGTGAGGGTGACTAACCTGACATCAGTGGAGACATGCCAAAATCTCTGGTGATATCTCAGCGTGACAAACAGGGGGAGGCAAGCCGTGTGCTGTGTGCACATACAGACAATTTTGTTTTGGTTCCATCTGTTAGGACTAATTTGTTAATTATTAAATAGATAATTTATCATCGCTGCCTGCCTGATCGGTGTTTATTACCCATGGTCTGAGGCAAAGAGAGTGCGGTGTGAATGAAGATGGGATTAATTAATAGTGAAAAGTTCAGGCAACTGCAAACTTGCTGCGGCTGCTTCCAGTCCCCGTCTATTCCTGAACAAAAAGGTCGCTGGGGGAGGGAAAAAGCATCAGGAATTCAAGTCTTCAGATGTCAGATTTCCTCCTTTCCTCACAAACTAACCACTGCTGGATGATGGAAAGCAAACTCTATCTCTTAAGACATTCACCTCAGCATTTTCCAACCAATTTCTTCTTAGACTGGATCCAGCTAGCCCATGAATCACAAACTGTGAACAAGCGGTTCTCCAGGTCAGCATCACTGTGTCATCCCCAGCCCCGCAGAGAACAGTCTCAGTGTCCCCAGGCTACTGCTGTTCAGGAGGTCTATAAACCACAGTCAAAGCAAAGCAGCAGGTTACACACCTTGGGCTTGGGCTAGGGATCCCAGCTCTGCCTTTCCTCTATCAGCCATCCATCCACTGGTGTCCATGTTCCTCTCCAGGTCCTCCCATACTGTAAGGTTCATATTTTTGTGAGGCTTCTTCAGCAGCTACTCTGTCCTCACCGCTTTAATTTTGGAAATTTGCACTTGGCATTCCTCGAATGGAGTCTCAAGACCGGGCGAATAACGAATGTCCAACTAATAGATGGTAACAGTAGGAAGCAAGAAGCTTGCAGGAACTTCCTGATGCAGTGAACCTTGCAACCCTCATCTCATATGGTAAAAGGTGAAAGAAAAGATAGACCTGTGATCCACCTTCAGTACCAAAAGGTGTTCACAAAGGTTCAAACAATGACATTCCAAGAGGAATCTCAAGAAGAAAAGAAAAAAAAAAATCTTCCTAAATATGCCAGCCTATGCAATAGGCCACAGGCAAAATAAACACCAACCTGCCTAAAACATATAGGAAAGATCTTGAAATGCAGGGATGCTGAGCTGCAGGAAACCAGAGACAATAATTTACATGCTATCAGTTGATGCTGAGAGCACACAGGCATGCAGGTAAGTGATAATTTCCAAAGAGCCAAATATCCAACTCACCACCTATTCAGTCTTCTAAAGGGAGGCATCAAGGGAAATCAAAGCAAAGAGGTAGTAAGTTATTTGATCAAAGACACTTTTGAGGTTAATGGACAGGACACAAACAGCAATCATGCCTCCAGTCATGATGGCTGAAAAAAAGATGCATCATGTTTGGTTCATGGTAGGAAAAAACCTTCCCCATAAAACTTATTTGGCCAGACCTTCAGGGACCTTCAGGTGCTATGTTTGTTAACGGTTGCTCTTCTAAGCCTCCATGTAGCTGCATCCCTGCTCCCTCAACTGCTCATGATCAATTTAACAAGTATTTTGTACAAACAAAAGTTTTCTTGCTAAATAAATTAATTATGACAGAGTAAGCAAAAACTTTTTAAAAATGCATGTTTTGATGTGATCGCTTCTTTAATTGGCTGGTTTAACATTTGAAATTTGATTTAATTTTCAACTTGATTATCCTCTCTGCAGGGTCAGGCTGCCAGAGACACAAACGAGCGCTGAAGCCTCTGACGCTCCCCATCAGGCCTCCCAACGGAGCCCGCTCGGTGCTTCTGCATTCCTCCAGTCCCCTTCCCTCTTATATTATTCTTATTTAAGAAAGGAAGATCAAATTCAGGCCAACAGCAGACATACGTTTCATAGCTCTCCATTAGTACTTTTAAAATGAGATGGTGCTCTGGAGCCCTGAGTATTAATCCCAGCTCTGACAACTTCTTTCCTTAATTGCCTGAATGAAATCTCCATGCCACCCCAACTGTCCTTACCCATAAAACGAGCAATGATAACAAGAAGCCAGGAAGGTATGCCAGTGAGTGGATTAATTATGTTTGGGAATTGCTTGGAAGATGAACACTACGAGCTGGGACAAACAAACCCATTGCATTTTTAGTCCTGTGACAGTACACACACGGTATGACGCATCTGATGAGATGACATCATCTCCAGCCGCCTCTGATGTAAGGTGAGTTTGCAGCCTGATCCCTACTGAAGCACAGGAAAATAATTTTCTTTTCAGCAGAATTACCAAATTGTTAATAAAGGGTGCCACAGACTTCCCTTTCCTACTTCAAAAGAGCCCTTTGCACTCTTCTACTACTTCCCAGTACTAGTATTTGCACTATCAGGTGCTCTGCTCTTTAGCAGCATCCATGGTTTCTCATAGGTTCACAAATTGCAGAGCTCAGAAGAACCGTAAGAATCAGCCAGTCCAAACTGATGAAAAGCACAAGCTGGTGAATTAAGCAAAGCAGTTCCCGCATCGGATTCCTAATTGTTAGCTGACTTAGAACATTTCTTGTACAAGAATATCCGATCTTCATTTAGACACTTCAAAGTGATGGTGAATCCCCCATGTACTGAGATAAATAGTTCCAATGGCTAATTACCCCTGTTGTAACAAAAGCATTTCCTTATTCTTAATCTTTCCTGGTTTCTACTTCCAGTATTTGATCTTGTTACACTTTTGTCCGATAGATTAAAGAGCTCTTCACTAGCCAAGATCTCCTTCCCATATAGTAACTCAGACTATGATCAAGCTACTTATTAACCTACTCTTTGTTAAGTTAATTAGAAGGAAATTCTCCAGCCTCTCACTGGTTTTAGATCTTGGGTGAGGCAGGAGAAACTGCCCAGCAAGAATTTCTCCTCTTTTCAGAGAAAAACAGGTTAAAATAATGATGTGATAAAATAGAGGCACATGTGCCACGTGCTTTATGCTGTCCATCGTATCTTTTACGTTACCCTTCCTGCCTTCTCTTGTCCTGGTAAGGTTGATGTAGGAGGTGATGCTAGGAAGTTGGTTTCAAGCTGAATTTGCACATCTTCTCAAAGATCACTGACCCTACTTCAATGGAGACAGAAAAGGAAGCAGGCAAAGACTGACAGGCCACGAGATTCTGCTGGAAGACCCAGGAAGAGGCATACTACTTTCTGTCAAGAGGCTCCTTTCTAAGTTGGTGCCTGTCGTCTTCTCTGAAGGCCCTATGCCAACTGTTTTATCCTCCCAAGGCTGCTTTGCTCTCTCCTGCCTGCGTGGCAAATTACCTACACAGTCATCTCCTCCCCTAATGCGGATGGGAGCTCTTGGATCACTTCTCCCCTCTCCACCCACTTCTCTCACACACGTGCCTTCTCTTTGCTCTCTTTGCCAAATCGCCTTAAGGAGTGCTTTCTCCCCTTCTTTCCTCTTTTCGCTTCACATCTTCTCTGTGGGAGGACTTGCAGGGCTGGTGCTCTCCTCTGCATGCCGTTAAGATACCACTTCTAAAATCCTGCTCTGAAAAAGAGCTCATATTCTGCTCTGCCAATGAATGTTTTTTGGTTCTCAGCGCTGTGAGGTTACATGAACACACCTCCTATGTGAAACATTCCAAACCCAGATCCAGCACGTCCTCTTCTCCTTTCCAGCCCTTTGCAACACTCCTGTCCGACTGCTCAGCCCTGCCATGCTTCTTACTGGTTTAGATGTGAACAGATCTGTCCTGCAAGCATCGCTGTAAGCACAAACACGAAGTAGCACAACTTCGGGGCAGAACTGCTTTGCTACCAGTGGGATCTCCAAAAAGCATCATCTTTCTGTGAGTCACTGCTGGGAAAGGAAGGTGGGAACAGCTGCGGTATCACCTCGAGCCCGGTTCCTCCCACACCTGCAGTGCTTCGCAGTCACAGAAGTGTTTCTTCTCAAGAAGTATCTCATTCTGACTTGTGCTAACCACTGGTTGACTTCATTCATTAATCGTCTCCTTTCTGTGAACTGGAGTGCTGCTGCAGATGCATTTTGATTTGCTTTAAATTGAGCGGTAATGGTGGTTTCGTTGTGCTTGTGTTGGTGCTGAACAGTGGCATGTCCGTTGTGAGCAAGCACGATGCCACAGTAGAGATCTGGTGGGCGGAACAGTGAGCATCACGGTAGATATCTGGGAGGGAAGTGGTGAGATAAATCCACTAACTGGCAAATGCAAAACGCTATCTAAAAATCAAGAGGTGCTACGTCATTTAACGGCATCACACCCCTGATGAATGAGTTCTAGGTGGAGAGAAGGAGGATCCACCTTACAGCGCTGAAGGAGAAAACAGCTGGGAGACAGCAATCATGCTGCGGGGGCTAGGAAGAGCTCCCGCTGTTTCCCTGTCACCCCAATCTGTTTTCTGGGAACCAGGCAAACCTAGGATAAAAAGCTGGGGTCACCTTAGTGTAAGAAAAGTAGGGGGAAAAAAGTTGCCAGCAGCCACCAGAGGATGAATTCAGAAAACAAAAAACCTGCCATTTGTTTCTTTTCTCTGTCTTTTGGTACACTCTTCCCCAAACAACAAGCCAACGCTTTGCGCGCCGCTCTCGGCAGTACTCGGGAAATGGTGGGTTTCAGATGCTGCTTGGCCCGCCTACGGGGCAGGATCCAAAGGCTGCTCTCCGATGCTTTCTCCCCAGTAACCACCCGCACAGCTTTCCCTCCCCACGAGCAGCAGCAACCCTAAGGCTCAGCGCAGACACTGCTTCCTCCGCGTCTACTCACGTGGCTTAACTGGAAGTGAACTTAGTGCTGATGGGAAGGAACTAGCGGCAAGCAGCAAGAATGAAACTAGCTAGCCCCAGAAGCAGCGAGGCACGGCACGAGGAGGGCTGGCCTCAGCCATGCCATGAGGGGTGACATGCCCTCGTGTCCCATGCATAGGGTAGGCTCAAGTCTCCTCCTCTTCAGGTAGTAAAAATTAGCATGGTGGATCCTAGGCCACTGCCAGCAGGACACAAGGCTGCATGGTTTCTGTTTTGTTTATGTATCTGCTGTTTAATAGGAACTAGATAAAAGGCAAAAATCTGTCCTGGAGAGAAAAAACTACTGCTGAGTGTCAATGATTTTCTGTCACTACTGGCCAAGACCCAGACGTGGCCTGGGGACCTCAGGGTGAAAAAGTCTGGTCTCTATTGACTTGTCTTCTGCCAGTGCCAACCCTGGTGAAAGACAATTTTTCCCATCAGTTTGGGTTATGATTTATTGGTACAGGGGTTGAAATTCAATAAAACGAGCTTCTCCATCATTACCTCCCAGCAATTGTGTCTTGATGCTCTGATTTCACAAAGACAACCTGGGAAAAATCCCAAAGCCCAGTCCCAGCAAGACTAGAGGCTGTCAGATACATAAGCCTGTGCAACAGCGTTTTGTAACCAGCTGTTGTGCCATGAAGCCACCGCTCCTGAAGGAGGCTGCAGAGACAGACACCGTCCCAGGTGCAGAACTAACCTGAAGTCCACGCTGGTGGCACAGTCAAGCCTCCGCAAACCGAGTCCAGAGAGTCAGAGTAAATGCAGGAGGCTGTTAAAAGAGTCAGCACATCTCCCACTGAGGCCTTTTGACAATAGCAGCACTGGGAGAAGACAGAAATTGGCTCCTAAGAGTTGGTTCGGACCAGTTGTGAGAGTACTCTGGACATAAATTTTGTTATATTAATGAGTCACAGCGGTCGCATAACCCGCCGTTCCATCATTTCTTCCTTTCTAACGGCCCCTCTCGGAGATCTAATCTCAGTAAAATGCTGGAGGAACCTCTCAAATGGCCGTGTTTTACTGCTGTCAGTCTATCACTGGTTCCTCATGGCAAAGGGCCACAGGGGAATAATCTCGTACTTCAGAGATCCAAGTCCTGTATTAATGACCGGGAGCTGCCACTCACGCCAAACGCAGACCGCCCGAGAAACCTGCTGCATTTCCCCAGCCAAGAGTCTTGTTTGTTTATAGCAGCAGCATTAATCTGGATGACGGCTTTCCGGTACAGGCATTATTTATTATGTATTTAGTGCCCAAAATGCAACAGGCATTTGTGGGGACATGACAGAGTCAGAGTCTCTTCCTTGAAAAGCCTTCAGGCTGATAATAGAAAAAACACCTAAAAGGAGATGAATGGGGCTGAATGGACAAGCAGGATGGGCTTGCAGAGATAAAGCACTCTGTTGTTCCTCACTACTCACGCTCACAGAGCTATTTTATACAGCTTTTTATATGCATTTAACACATGCAGTGAGATGGTTCCTTTACTTGGAAGTAAAACAGGAGACAGAAGGCAAAAAAAAAGGGATGTGGCTGTATGGACTCCAAAGAGAGCAAACAGGAGGAGAGGTGGGAAGGATAAGGCACCTAAAGCCTCTTCCAAGCTCTCCTTGAGGCACTTAGCCATGCTAACAATGTCCAGTTTTCTTCTGGTTCCTCATGCAAAGCTAGAATCTGCCTGTCCTGTCTACCCTTTGCCTGCCACACTTCACGTTGATACTAAAATCTGGCATCAAACTGCTGCAGAGCCATGTTATCTCCCATCTTTCCCATGACCCAAAGAGAAAAGAAGGGGGAAAACCAGCTTGACAACTACTGAACTGGCACAGCCTGTCCCAGAGGGCAATCCATACTTCTGTCCTCCTCAAAAACAAGGACTTAGTTTGAAGCTCTCAAGAATTTTTAGAATTTGTGTGCTGAGAAGTGCTTCCGAAGAAACTCAAGAGCATCTTTCTCTATTTTCCATGAGGCAGTGGTCTTCAATCCATAGCTCAACAGACAACGTACAAGATTGAAGATGAGGTAGGTAAGAAAAGCAAGCCTGTTGTTACTGTCGGGTTACATCCACCAGACAGTCTTCATATCTCCACCAGGAAACGTTTAGGTATCTATGAACTGTAAACAGGTTACATAACGACATTCCCAGGTTCAGAGAAGACTCTCAAATGGAAGGGAGGTGGGTGTCTTTGAGCGGCCCTGCTTTGCTCTGCGATAAGACATGGCAGTACCGCTCCTGGGCTGCCTGCATGTGGTCTGCACCCCAGCAGTGCTCAGGAAGGTTACGCTGCCACTGAGAAAATCAACGTTTATGACTGTCTCTTAGGCAACCCTATCATCCATACCAGTGATCTGAACACTTCCAACGTTTATATGGATAGTTCAGGTAAATACAATCTCAGTATGTGCTAAAAAGAAAACAAACTGAATTTAGAAAGCCAGACTGGGCTTTACCAGCAGCTAGAAGCACGCATCTGGAAGCCGCAAGATTAAGTAACTCCCAAAATTGGGCTGCTATAGCGGAGATGGGCAATATTTCTATTTTGGGTTTATTGTCAGCATTACAGGCCACATGCAATCTGCCCTGTTTTTGCCTGTGGTCTAGGGGTAGCTGTTAAAAACTATTTCAACGAATACTTTGCACACTGAGGGCTTTGGCGACTGCCAGCTGAGAGCAGACCCAGCAGAAAGGGCTGAGAGAGGCAACCCAGCCTCGAAGACTTACAGTAAGAGGAAACATCATTAGGACACGGCCTGGCACGTTAGCAAAGGCTAGGAAAAAAACAGGAGGTAAACCTGCCAGTTTTTGACTTTTCCAACAATGACCAGAATTATTATTGCTTTTTTCGCTAAGGAAATCTCTTTGCAATGTTCCCCCATACATCACTTCCCAGCAAGGTTCCCATGAGAGTTGCATCTTCCAGATGAGAAGCTGGGGAATAGGATGCATTGCACACCAGGAGAACCTGCCCAACGCAGCCACACTGCAGGCAAGGGCTGCTCTGCCTCTGCTCTGGGTGTGTGCCAGGGGACTGACTCTCCACACAGCACAAATCCAGCACAAAAAAGAGGCTGCTGTACATGAACAGGAGTGTGATCTCATCCAGGGAAGGTGTTATTTCTGCTGGGATTAGGCAATGTGCATGGAAAGCCATCTGCTGGGAAGGAGCAACTTGCCTGGCCTCACGAGGATGCTCCCTCCTGTTTGCCACTGTTCTCATCTCTTTGCTGGACTGGTTTCAGACAATCGCCTCGCATTGGCTGCCACTCCACAGCAACATCAAAACCCCATCATTTCTAGTTCTCTCTAACATCCTTCATGTATTCCCCGCCCAATGATTCTCATTCATTCATTCATTCAGGTGTCCAAATGTCCACTGATCGTGCTGTCCTCCACCCTGTGTACAGCTGCCTCCCACCCTGCCCTCTCCACGCCACCCCAAGCAGCACATCCTGACTCAGGGGACAAGCCCAAGATCAGCAACGTAGAGACCTGTCACTCCTCCTCTCTGCCTCTCAGCTCATAGACGGAAATAGGCAGAGGAGGAAGAAAAATGCAACAGAAAAGAAAGGTACTGCTTGCAGAAATTGTATTGCTTCTGCTCCAAACATTAAAGATGACAGCCCACAGCACTCCCCTGGGGACCTCTTCCAAATCCATACACACAGACCTGGACATTTCCTGGATAAAAGCTTCCCTGCCTGGGTTCATTTCAGGTCTATCAAAACCCTGCTTAAGAGAGAGCCGAGCTAACAGAAGGCCAGGTTGGAAGCTGCAGGGCTTAACGGATTTGGGAAGAGCTGGGGGATTGCTAGTCCCTGTCGGTGCGTGCTCTGCAGTCCTCCCTCCCAGCACACCGTCCTCTGCTCCCAGAGGACAGCTGGTCTCTGCACTGGAAGGTCCGCTCCAGTATGAGTGAAGGGAGGCTGTGGCTGTGCACACACATCTCAACCCTATGGAACAGGGCATCGGTGGTGGCACTGAATGCAGGGTACCATAATGCCAGACAAACCTGAGTATTTAACTCTCTTGCTCCAAGAGAGCAGTGTGACCTTTCCTGTATGCCTGGAGATATTTAGCACTGCACAGCTCGGATAAAGAGGGTTTGTAGAAAGGGAAAACAACAACAACAAAAATTCCAGTGGTCTACACCAACAAACGCACACATGTAAGGCGGAGGAGCAGCAGATGAATTTCATGCCTTGATGCAAAGGCTGCATTTAAATAACATACAGCACCACATTTCCCTCCTGGCTCCACTACGTTACTTGTTAAAAGAAATCCATATGGTTAACCTGGCAGGGAGAATGTGCCTCTGTGATTTTCTCTGAGCTAATGGGAGCCAATAACGTACCTGTATCTTGGAGGACAGTGTTCCCACCCATCCCAATATTTGTCTAATAAAAGGTCAGCCCATTATACGGCATCTATTTGCAAAATTAAGAGCCTCTCTCCAGCAGCTAAATGCTTGCTTTAGATTTGGAATTACTGTAATTAAAGTTACATTGTGCTCGGATTGGTGCCAATCACTGCAGAGCTCCAGGCACGACCTGCCGTTCCCAGTGCCATGCGCCTGGGCGTCCCACTCCATTAGCTCCAGGGAATTAGCTGTCATTAACGAAGAGATGCACACTCCTTCGTGTTGTCAAACCGCAATCAAGCGGGTCACAGGTGAAGAATAAATACTTTCAGAACAAGCCCAATTACACCATTTACATTTCATTACAGAACCTGTTTAATCCACTGATGGGCTCCCAAGTTCTTCTGCCTAATAAACAGCATTTCAGAGGAATTAATAGGCCCTGCAAAACATGCTAATTACACTCTTTTGCATTGCATTTGCAATATTGATTTTAAAGTTGCCACTTCCCCCTCCACCCTCCTTTCCCAGCTCCAAAGTCTTAACTTTCAGCAAAGTACACTCAAACCAGCCTAATTACTGGTGAGTTTAGAAGCTAATGCATCTCCCTTGTCAAAGCTCAGTTCCAGCGAAGGCCAACACACAGGGAGGGATTTTCACGTCCATAACTTGTGCAAGTTCCTCCAGACGACCACTGGAAACAGCTGCTGAATAGCAATTACAGGCAGAGAGCAGGCATCAGCAGAGACTTTGCCATAGCAACGAGCCTAGCTGGACCCGCTCCCCAAAGACGCCTCCTCCTCCCAAAGACCACAGCAGCGGAACGGGTACGATGACAACACAACCACCGCAATCTCATTTTGATTTGAAACCGAAGCTATTTGATGCTCTCCTGGGCACTGAACTGTTTAAAAACAAAAGGAAAGTTTATTTTCAAATTGCGGGCCTCAGCTAAACCATTTGGAAGAGAGGAACAAATCAGATGCGCTCGTGAAACACACCGTCTGGCTGTTTATTCACCCTGGCTATTTTGCTCAGCTCCTGCCCGTGGCTTTCTGCTCTCTTCCTCCTCTACGTGCTCACTCTCTCCTCCTCTCTGCTTCTCTGCAAACCAGTTTCATTATTCAGTGGGCTTCTTTTCCAACCTCGGACTTTCTGCATTGGCTTGATGGCTGTCACTTACCATTGTGGTTTATCCAAAGCCTACTGACAGCTAAAAACACTCGGAGGAGGAGATGGAGAGAGGGACAGCAGTGCTTGCAGTGTTCTTCCACAGCACCTGCAGATTGTTTAAACAGAGCCAGCAATAAAGGACAACCACCTGCTTAATTCCTTTGCTAACAACAAAGCAGGAAAGAAAAGTCAAAGGAAGCCAGTCTGGGGCTGTCAGAAGATGGTGGGATACTGAGCAGCCATGAGCTGAAGTGATGAAGGGGAAAGGAGACACGGTCATGTCTGAGGGGACTCGCAATACCAATGGCAGACAGCAGGAAGGAACTCGCAGAAAACAGAAGTTGTCCCATATGGCTGTTCTGTGAAATGGGATATGGCCAAGAAATGCAATAGGAAGGACTGAGATCTACTCCTGCCCCTCAGAAACTTTCCCCAGTAGGTAGTACAGGTTTCTAAAGGAATGGATATGGAAGTAGATACTGCAAAAATGGACATAAGGAGCAGTCAAAGTTTAACGAAGGCGACACATACTGCTCCAATGTATTGTCTCTTTGCTAGGAATTTGGGCAGATGAAAGACAGCATGTCCCCAGCTGCACCGAAAAACAGCACAAGTACAACCCAAGGCCAAGGTTTTCGTCTCCTGTGTATCTAGTTTATGTGAATGCTCATCCAGAAGCAAGTTATTGCATCAGTCAAAACGGTTTGTGTTAGCCCAATCATCCATGTAACCCTCTTTCTGAAGTCAAGACCAGGTGCTCCTCAGTGCCCCAGGTAATCCACTGCAGGCAGTGGCCTTCCACCGTCTGGTCAAAGAAATGGCCCACGAGCTGCCTCGTACACTCTCTACACAAAACAAGAAGCCTCCACCCCTTCATGTCCATGCTTCTCTCGTCGCCTTTAATGAGAACATCTGGCACACAGGAGGCAGCTGTGGTAGCAACACATGCAATAGGCATCCAAGATATGTAGGAAGGTTGGCTGGCATCTTGTACCATTTTATAACACAATTATCATGTGTATGGGATTTCTTTTGCCTCTCAGAGATTCTGGAGGGATTTACAAACTTAAAATGCTACAAATAATACCGTGGGATCTCTTTCCTCTCATAGGCACCAAACTGGATTAGTTAGTTATTGTCTGAAAAACACTTTGAAGTATCGCGCTATTAATCACGCAGCCCCTGTTTAACACCATCTACCAGTGCTAGCACAGGCTGGAAAGGAGATATAAATACCAACCACATTTTCTTAAACTCGTGGGGAGCTTTCAATAGGTACAACGTAATTACATTAATATGTGTCAAGAATTACCCTCACTCTCATAAAAATGCCACAAGAAATCAAAACCTACAAGCAGTTCTGTGTCTCTTCTGCAGGGCAGACCCTTAGGCAATGCAACATCTCTTGACAGCGTGCTATGCCCATGACTGCCTCAGACAAGGGTGCTTTTTCATGCAAAACCTTCTGACAAACCTCTACTTCAGGTTTTCCAAAGCAGGGCTAACCCAACCTAGCCCTGCATAGTTTGCAACAGCAGAAAAGATCACAGTACAAAGAGAGTTTGCAACAGAACAGCTAAGACCATCTCTAATTTAAAGTGATAGAAAAGCAAATAGAGAAAAAAATATAGTCGACTACTTGAAGCTTAGCCCTTCTTAATCACCCATAGAAAGCAACAGCTCCCTCTTGCCGTCTCATTGCACAGGTAAGATTAAAGACAGGCAGGAGATTTTTACCCTGTAGTTACAATGATTAATGTTTCTAAACAGACATACAGTTTGAAAGCACTATTAGAGGAAAAAGAAAAGTTGTTGCTTCATATTCTCAACCCACTATTTTCCCTGGGCATTGAGCCAGCGACTGAAGAATGAGGCAAGTTGCTATTTAAAGAGTTATCTTGAATTGGCAAGGTTCGGTAATGAACATGACTTGTTACAGTCCCCTTTGCTAAAATCAGGGGCAAATGAAAAAGGCATGGATGAGTGCTCTGCCGAGCACTCTGTCCTCAGTCAAACTCAGAGGAGGAAGACTGGTGATACGCTTCTGACAACTGCCTCTCCA
Source organism: Phaethon lepturus (assembly GCF_000687285.1). Lineage (NCBI taxonomy): Eukaryota > Metazoa > Chordata > Aves > Phaethontiformes > Phaethontidae > Phaethon > Phaethon lepturus. Next base: position 53,126 of record NW_010552380.1, on the reverse strand, counting down.
TCCCAGTTTCTCTGGTGGCATGAAAATAAACTTCACTCCTTCATTGCCACCAAAGAACCTGGAGCTGCTCAGCACAAGACACCTTTCCTGTCTGTTGCTGTCAAGGAAGATGCAAGAAGATTATTCCACTGAATTCAAAGAGCAAGACACAGCAGCTTTCACTTTTTATACAAGCTACGAGGCTATATAAAGCTACCAGTCTCATAATTGTGACATAACACATATTCTACAGGGGATCATGCTGGGAAAAGAAATGGTGTGAGCTTCCATGAAGCCAATGCTCCTTCTTCATTAGTTGCTGCAATACTTCTGAGAAAACTCCTGCCAGAGCTGGGATGCTACATGTGTGCCGGCTCCTTGCTAGGAGACATGGGAAATAAGTTGGAATAAGTTCCTGCAAAACCAGCTTGCGGTCTGTCTGGGCATGGTGGGTTGCTCTCAGTTCCTATTGTACCTCATCATGCCGCAATATAATTGAAATAGTTCACTGTGGGAAATAAGAGGAGAATGAAGTCCATAGGTTTTGTTTCCTGTTTAGTCTCAGAAACACTGATGTTGTGAGTTGTTGCTGCAAAACCTCTCAGAAACAAGTCCAGTGTGACCTCCTGCATCCAGGGCTTCCTGCTACTATAAACTCCGCAAAACAGCATGCTGTGTCCTGCCCATAAGGCAGACAGACAACAGACTGCAGTCTAATTAGAGAAGACATGCTTCCCACATTCTCCATAAAGCTGCCTCAGCCTACAACTAAGGACAAATAAATAACTGTCAGGGCTAATAAGGCCAGAATCATAGAGGAAGGAAGAAACAGAAACTGGATCTACTCAGATCTCATTTATGTGATCACAAAGAACACATGATAGCAACTGTGAAGAAAACAAAACCAGCTACAGTTGATCCAGTTCCTCTTCAGCAGACTCGGACATGCTCCACCTTCAGAGACTGTGCCAACCCCTCGGCATTTTCCTGCATTTCCAAACTAATATGAGGCACTAACTGCCACAGGTGATTAACTGGAGCATTTGAGCAGCGCAAGATTCATGTGCCAGAGCACAACAAGAGGACACAAGGAGATACCCAGTGTGGGGAGCTGGAGAGAACAACTAAGTGATGGTGAATATTGCAAGGCTGGCACACACCATCAGTGCTGGCCACATCAGAGGGGTGTTTATGATGTTCCTGGGATAAAAGATGTTACAGGGATGATGCCCAGAAGCATTGTGTGTATTGCCCACATGGATCACAGACAGGCATTACAAAAAACCTGCATCTAGAGCCCTCCAGTTTTGCATGCCCATAACCCCTCTCCCCACACCCCCACAGGAAGAGCTACACCAACACCCAGAGACTCTTCTGACCTTCCCGAGAGCCAGTTGTGTCACTGGTGACCTACACTCTGCAATTTTACCAAGCAAGTTCCTCAGCCTGTTGCTGTGGTTGAGAAAAATGCAAAAAACTACATCATGAAGTGAGGATTAATCCCAAGTGACAGTTTCCAACAGAAAACAGGAAGAACAAGTTGGAGTTACCAAATGGACTCAGTTTAGTCCATTGATTCCTTCCTTAATCACCAAATAACCGCTCAGGCATCTGTGCTGAATTAATTGTCATTAATCTATTTTGCCTTTCTCCCCACAGACTCGAGACAGGGCCCGGCCCCTGGACACCTGCAGGGTGTTGGAGCAGTTCACTCCCACCGAGAGCCTGTCCCTGCCAAGTGACAAAGGAGCATCCACTGTGACGAAGCAGTGCCAGCTCCCACCTATCAGCAGTACTGCGTGTCAAACGTCTCTCCTTGGGTGCAACCACGCACTTGACACAAACACTGCTGTTTCCAGCGCTCTCTTTTACTCAGTGAGGAGAAAATGGGGGCTGGACTCAAGACCAGGAGGCTGCTCAGAGCTTTTCCCACAAGAACAGTGACAGCAGGAGCCACCATATGGGACGAGACATGAAGCAACTTTGCCTTACCCTTGCTGATTGAACAGGACTAATCAGGCTGAACTTGGGGCCCATCTGCTGACCGCTCTGATCGCAGGCTACGTAACCAAGGAACTCCACCCATGAGCTGGCAGGACCATGGGCACATACGGTGGGGAGGGAGTGCCGTCTACAGACTGACCCGCTCCTGGGTTCCTCCAACGCTGCTCTGAAGGAAACCACTTCAGCTCTGTCCTGGAGACATCAGTCTCTGGTAACAGCGAGGCAATGCCATGTGTTGCTGCTACTACCTCAGATCTCTAATCAGCCTGAAATATGCATCATTTGAATCAAGAGAGATATTTATTTATTCTAAAAGAAACATCTCCACATTAGAGAGACTCTGAAAGACTCAATCCTCACAAGATGCTGCTCAGTTCTTGGTGGCCACTGGACATCTCCTGTTCATGGCTGCAGTGTTTGAACGAAGCAGCAACCTCATTGCGAGGGTGTAAAGCCCTGGCTGAGCTGAAGTCAACGAGAGAGTTCCAGGCGATGGAGCTGGCTTCTTGAGAAAGGCGGCTGAGAGGAGCTGCTCCCAGAGTCATTCTGGTGGGATGCCACAACGTGAAAGGAGGCAGCCCTGGGGAGCTATGGGGACATGACCTAAAGAAACACAATCCCTGTTAACATGCACTTCATTTCACGCCAAAGGCAAGCTCAGCACACCATCACTTGTCCCCTCCAATTTGTGGGTGTATCAAAGCACCAGTCAGAAGCCTGGAAGCTGAGAATGTGGAGATCCACCATGGAAAAGGTGCAAGATGCACTGATACAGTAGATTACAGCAAAAGACTTTGGGTAACTGCATCTTGGTCTCCATGACATCTTTGCATCCTTGTCCTGTGCTGAGATGGCTGGTTAGAGTGCCTGTCCATGCCAGATACATTGATTGCTTTCTGCAAACATCTTATCTACAGAGAACTGGACTAAACCCAAACTCATTTCATGTGGGTCACTGACCAAGAGGGCAGGATGTAATGACTTCTCATCTCTTATCTGCACAAACTGGATCCAAACCACTGATCTATAGCACCACTGAAACTCCCCAGTTTCACCCCATCTCCTCAGTTAAAGGACGTCTCCTTCCCACCAACACCACCCTAGTAAGTGTGTCAGAACCAGCAGAGCTATTCCTCTGCGATACCTCAAGGAAAATTCCCCTTTCATAGGCTCAATTATACAGGAAAATCTTGGCACCTGTCCATATGACTCAGCTACTCCCGTGAATCCTAACCACCTCGTCTGCAGAAGCTGGGTGGGAAAGGCAAAAGCAGAAAGACAAAAAGGGTTGTGTCCTAAATAAGAACATTTCTAAACTCTTGGGGGGGGGGGGGGGGGGGAGGGGAAAGAAGGGGAAAAACATGTTTAGCTTTGTAAGGCAGTAACAAACGGAGCAATACGCAGCTTCAAGGCTACGTAGCCAGGTTAGACAACCCTCTAGAGAGAGGGAACTAGGCCACAAAACTCTGATATTAGCCGCTAGAATCTGCCTGCATTATCCAAAATTTGTGGGGGAGGCCCCTCTGATGGCTGAGCCAGCCAGTTGCTCTCCTTCGCGCAGGTATTTACACACTCGTGGGCTGTGGGAGGCATCTCTGAGCTCTCCGAGAGAAAGACGGAGACATGACCAGGTCACCCAGCGCTGCAGGCGACGCCTCTACCTTCCCAGAATGGACAGACTGCGGGGTCTGTGCGAGACGCGCCCGCTGATCTGACAGCCAGCATCAGGCTGCCGGCCTGGAGAGGATCCCTGTGCTAACCTGTGCAGAATCTGGAAATCTGGAGAACTGCAATCCATATTCTGCTCTCCCTTGGATCCAGTGATGCTCGTGGTATGAGTACTTGCTGCTGGCCTATTTATCTCTGCCTCTAAAACATGCACGCTACAACTCCAGAGTAGCAAAAGGCAGCTTTGGCAGACAATTTTATGGAGGAAAACTCTTTGAGCTTATTCGTCCCCATCCTCCTCAAGGGAAATCATTTCAATATTACGAGCAACAGCATTACTGAAGAGAACATGCAAAAACGCGGAAAATGCATCATTTTATCAACAGAAGCAAGGTCATCCAAACCCAGAGATAACTACATTCAATATTAATATCTCCTTTTCTCCAAGCAGGGTTTGAACCTCTTGGTAACCATCCATTTCCCAGAGAAATATCTTCCAGTAACTTTGATGTGAACTAATTAAGTTTGCACAGCTAATAACTGCCATCTGCCTGCCACAACACTGCCGGAGACTCCACGGAACAAGAGAGGATGGGCTGTCTGATCTCACCTGCCGTACCAGCACCCGCTCCTGCATCCTCCTGTGCTTCCCAAGCCCTGGTCTGAATTGGCGTCTGCCAAAGGGAACAATTCACCAGGGCACAACTGCGAAGGCAAAGATGTCTCCTTTCTGACACATGCAACTCTCTCCTTCGGGCCCCAGTTTCTTCTCATTTCCAGGAACTCCGTTTGTTTCCACTGTTCCAGCCCTAAGCTTTTGTGTACAATGTTTTAATGAGGTCCCATTCCACTGATACAAAGGGCATATCGACCACACTGCTCAATTTATTTCTACTTGGAGCATCCAAGATCTGCTTCTCAAAGAGTTTGAGAAGATCTATTAAGAGTCCAGCCCCGACTGGCAAACAGTGTTCATTTCTGGACTGGCCCTGGCAATCCAGTCAGCAACGGCATTTAAGGACAGGATGTACAATACTGGAAAATGAAATTGCTTTGAAAAAAATTCCTCCTTGCTTATTTGCCAGATAATGACAGAATAGCCAATGCAAAGCACAGCCAATCTGTCCTACAGTGTTCAGAGAGACAGTCCTTATGCTGGGTCATCCTTTTTTTCCTTCTCATCTACCTAAACACATCCCACCCGTCGGTCCTCACCCTCACCGAGCCCTGGGAACACCTCCAGAGGCTCCTTCTCTGGCAGTGCAGAGGCAGCAAAATTCCCAGTGCTGCATGATCAGGTAAGTTGGTGCCTTGCTTTTGTCTCTCATTATAAAATGTCCTGAATTTTGCACTTCTCTCTCACGGAGAGAAGAGGCAAGGCTATGTTGTTGAGTCGTCTTCCCCTTTGTAAATATTTGCTGTTGAAAACCATTTGCAGTGTAAAACTTCTCTAAGGAAGGGGAGAGGGGCTGATACTCTGTTGTATTTGACACTACTTCTTACA